>NW_019744106.1:163957-192295 GCF_002891405.2 Cryptotermes secundus
GCAAGAACAATGCGAAGTCATTTTACGCTTAACTTGCCGTATTATTACGGCGACATACATATCTATCTTGGCACTGTGCTACGTATAATTTAGCATCGAAGTGTGCAGGAGAGTCTGTCAGATTCTCTTCGTTGTGTTCGTGTGTTCATTCCTCCAATGCTTCGCCTTGTCTTACGTCTGTCTGCCACTGTCTTGTCCTATTACTTGTCAGTAAGTTTCCCATCTTTAGTCTTACAATAGGTGTATGTATATATCTGTTCCACTATTCCAGCCATCATGTTATTCACTCACAGAACTCCTTTATGCTGTCTTGATTATGTGGGGATACTGATGCATTGCTCTGCACGGTTCCAGACCACCTCTACCTTCATGTGCAATATGACCAACAATCTATATGCTCTTTGACGGGCAGTGCATCGATTCTCACTGTTTTCAGTTTTAACAGACTCTACGGAACAAAGGCGTTCTTCGGAATTCAGTAACCGGTCAGCCTGTAAAGACATTTCTCGCTTTCTATAAAATTTGTAGTTTCATTACTGTGTTCATAACGGCTTACCACTGTATATAATTCTTCGAGAGGGAGGACAATATTAAAAATGGATGTCAAAGAAATGGTGTGTGAAGTTGTGAAGTAAATTCAGGTAATTTAGGTCAGGTTCCAACGGTAGACTTTTATGAACACCATAAAAGCAGTTAATTTTCTTAGCTCTTCAATATTTACCAAATATCTAAGATTCCCCTATACCACTGAGTTAGGTAGTAAATATTCCTTAATTTATAATTCTTATTGCAGTTACAGTGGTTTGTTCGCAAACCTCGGTAACGGCTCTTTGATTTATCTTTTCGTCTCTACATTTCAATAAAATTTAAGTCCACCAAACTGACTCCGAGTCCGTTTCCAGTTGTTAAACCGGCCGGAGCTTGAAGCTGATCACTACATCCCTAGAAGCCTATGTCTCTGTGGTGTAGTGTATAATTACAAGGAACAACTTAGCCCCTATCAAAAAGTTGTCTCGAACATTCAACCAGGTACGCGTGGGTCATATAAGCCTAATGTAGGCCTCATTTTATAACTGGATCAGCAACTTCCTCTACTATATGTTTAATCATATACATACATGCATTACCGTCACAAAGTTTCAAATTTCGATCCCTCGTTACATGATTTTCTCTTCCCTTTATTATCAGGGCCCTCAGTCAACTCCTCTCCCCTCCCCACAACCCGGTTATTTGATAAAGCTCTGATGTGGGAATCGCCTTTGACTTTACACATTGAGCACGTTGGGAGGCATTCTTCTTGTTTATGCCAGTATTACCAGACGGACACGCCTATAAATCAAAACCTCGATCCTTTGCCCTGTGGCTCTTAACCTGTAAGCCACAAAGCTCGCCTCAGAAGCAAGCCAAACCGTCCGAAACACGATGAATAAGTAATCGAACAATTCAGGAGCAGAGGAAAAGCCGCAAGTTGTTAAGTAATATACGGTACAGCTCCGTGGTCGGGCTGGGGCTACTCAACCTCTTGCTGGATTCTTGGAACGTATGCAGTGTTTAGGGAAATGTTTGTTTAATGTGGATGTAAAACATGACTCTTTAGTTTCGAGGGCAAAAATAAATTAAAAGTGCCCGAAGACAAAGAACCCAGGAAAATATTTGGACGTAATAATGATTAAATACAAGACAGCAACTTATATTTTTCCATAACGAGGAACTTTAGCATTGTATAAAGTTTCGTGGTATTGCAGGGATGATCAAATACAGGTGGTCAATTTCGACTGGGCACCTAGTTAAGTAGGGGAGTAAAGGAATTCATGCAGAGTTTCGAAAAGGAATCGTCTTGTTAAAGGGTCATTTTAAAGTCTGGGAGGATAATATTGTAATATGTAGGGGTGACTACTGGACGGAGTATGGATTGGATATTGAGTTCATTGACCACTGTAACACACAGTTCGTAACTATAGTTAATTATAGCTCTATCGCTATCTACACGCTTTACAATCACTATCTATCTTTGGCTCTATTGCCCTTTAGTTCGACCTTGGACACTTTTTCAGGTGTACGAATGGATGACTGTAGAAGGGGTGGGCTTTCTCGGCCCTTGCACCGCGACCTACAGTGGTCTATTTAATCCCATACATAGTCAGTAGGCTTCCTTGGACGTGGGATCAGCCCGTCGCAAGGCCGCTAAGGTATTTTTTTTCTAGACATTGTCCATCGTCCAGATTTATTGTTAAATGACGTTTCGTAGACTTGAGTCTGTCTCCGTTCTCGGGCTTGAGTCTATTCAGTTTGGCCCAATTTAGAGCCAGTCCTTATCCCCAGAGTTCAGTCTCCAAAAAGTCGTATTAATAAGAAATGTGGACAATGATAAATGTTCATAAAATCAATCACTGTGTTAATGAGCCATCGTCACGAACTGTCAGATTGTGCTTATGATACTATTCACTACAGTCGGCTACTGGACCCTGTCCTTGGCGCAATGGCTGAGTACTACACATTCATGCATTATTTGTCCATTATTTATTCTTCTGACTCTGGCAAATAATAGCAAAAGAAACAAAGCTAAACTTAAGCTAAGCTATCTTGTAACAATCCGTGGAGGCCCAAAGGGATTTGAGACATCGAGGCTCCCACATTTCCTATACAAACGGCTCACAGATGGTGGCTAGGTGAGAAAATTATTTATGGCTTTGTGGAATTTAGTTCTGATGAATAATTTATGTCTGCAACAAACACCAAGATCTATGAGAGGTGGAAAATTGCAAAGACCATATTTGGAAAATATACAAATGTAAACAGGAATACCTATTTTACATTTCTGTATTAAAGCAAGAATTAGATGTAAGCGTATTTTCAATAACCTTCAGTTTTTATATCTTGCTCTGTGCTGATACCGTAGCTGTAGTAGTTAACCGGCTTCAAAATACATTCTGGGCGATATATCAGCAAATAACAACCAATTAGTACTTATTTATTGAAACGTGGAATAAAAACACACGAGGACTAAATGGTTGGTACTGTCACGTTTAGGGGGTTAGTGTGACTGATATGAGTTCTAGGTTTGATTGATTGAATTTATTAGGCATCTCTATTACAATTTCACTTTATTACAATAGTTCACACGTTTAAATCCTTCTGAATAACAAATCTCTCGCAGCTGTCTGGATCTTGCACTGGTGGCTAGCCTCTAATCTTCTCTTCTCTTCTGTATTCTTCTGTGGTAATCTGTGTTCTTTTGGTCAATTCTCTCCCTGAGGTAGGTTCTGGTCGAAACGTAAGGAGACCACCTCCTGGAAGGGTTCCCTTTCTGCGTCTCTGAGGAAACTGCCAGTTTCTGTGTCCGTTGCCTAGGAGACGTCTTCAGTAGTTCCTCTGTTGTCGTGATTATTGAGACCTTTGCTACTAAGTAACCCGAAGTTCTGTTGTTTGCCGTATTACACGAGTTTTTCTGGTTCCTTAACTTAATGCTTTCAGTAACCCATCAAAGCATTTACAGATATACCGACAATAATGTGTCCGTGTACATTGTTACATATTACAGAAAAGTATTTTCAATGAGCTGAGTGATTATTTCAATGCGACTTACTTCATAGAGTTCAGCCAGGTTTGTTCACTCAGTAAAACGACTGGCAACAAGACAGAGGAACGTAATTCGATTCCCACACGGATAGAATTTCCTCTCTTCAACACCGTGGTTTTCAACTTGCCCCAAGGGCCACCAATATTCTATATAGTGAAGTGAAGAGAAGTGAAGTGTACTTGTATTAGGTCATTGTACTTGTACTGTACTGTGAAAATTATTTCTTGAGACGTATGTGATTTCTTGAGACGTATGTGATTTCTTGAGACGTATGTGATGTATCTTTGTTGAATATATGTCCACTTTTGTAAACACTGCCACCGGGCATAAGCCCATTTGCAGTAAATAATAAATATNGAAATTAGTACTAGGAATATTCCTGGGGGTAAGGGGCGCCCGGGGCGTAAGGCTGACAGCCTCACCTCCATCTGTGAGCCGATCGTCTGAGAAAAGTTGGAAGCCTCGAAATCTTATAACCCTATGAATCTCCATGGTCTGTTGCTGGGATAGCTTTACCTTTTTACATCTTAAGGCTGTTGTCTTTAGTTCAGGGAGGATTTGCATGAACAGTTTATGGAATGCGCACCGTGGGTTATTTTGCCATATCAGGGTACAGCGACCGGAGCCTGAAGCTGACTTCAAAATCTGGTGCCGTGATGGAGTTCTGCACCTATATGCATCCTTGGCGTACTCCCTGGCCATTTGAGTTGATTCCCCTTGTACCTACAATATGTTGAGGCAAATACTTGAAGCATATAATTGTGACCTAATTTTCTAGTAGTTGAGTAGCTCGGTGTTAACTCCCCCTCCTGGCGGAAATGTTTATGCAGACTTATGGCAGCCTCATTCATAAATTATTTGCATCCAAATCTTCTCTTAAAAACATTGACAGGAGGAAATTATGTACATTGTATTCCAGCTGGAGGAGCAGCACAGTGCAAAGGGAATCTCGCGGTAATGAATGTGTGGTCAATGTAACGGTTTCATTACCACCCTATTCCTTCTTCCACCAAATGTGTATATGGAACAATAGGGAGATTTTAGTTAGTCTCTTCGTGGGTTATTTAACAGTACTGTCTCGACTGCAGAGACTATTTATGGTCTCAAGTGTCGATAGAATATTCACCTAAAGTAAACTTTGGGATTACATAGTAAAAATACGTGTATATGGTTAATAGAAGAGACTGCTAAGCAAGGCATTCACCATCAGAACTGAGTAAAGGATCGGCCACACAGAGCGCTACGCTATGTTCGCTACGTACGCTACGTACGCTGTGTACACTCTGCAACGCAGCTAACATAGGAACATAGTGTACGTAGCGTACGGAAGTCTGTGTGGCCAGTCACATTGGCAATAAAGGGAGATATTTTTCTGTTCGTATAGCGAACATAGCGTGCGTAGCGTGCGTCGCGTACGTAGCGGTCTGTGTGGCCGAACCTTAACATTAGGAAATGCCTCAAACAAGATTACTGTCACTTGGTGCAGCCATCTGACATCTTGTGACAATAAGCCAGAAGGTGCACAAAGAAGGTAAATATCACTGCGGGCATCGACGCTGCCTTTTGGTACTAAGAGGCCCTACGGTCGTGTAGTTCTGCGTCCAAGGAGCTCTACATCTTCTTGCTTCATAAAAATTTAGAATGATTGTACGCGAAGTATATCCAAAGCCTGAATAGGGCTTTAGCCCTGAAAAGATGATGATAATGATGGTGATGGTGATGATGATGATGATGATGATATTGTCAGAAGCACTGTATAATAAACAATACCTATATCGCTATAAGCCATTAGTTTCCAGTCTGACAAATTAGATATTGAATTAATTTCACTTCTCTAATCACTAAATATGTGGTAACAGGACACGAAGGTTTGAGACTACTAAGAAGCCTGAAGCCTGGCGATAGTAGTAGTAGTAGTAGTAGTAGTAGAAGTAGTAGTAGCAGTAGTAGTAGTAGTAGTAGTAGTAGTAGTAGTAGTTAGTAGACGTAGTAGTACTAGTAGTTGTGGTTGTGGTGGTTGTAGCAGTAGTAATCATATGATTATGATGATAATAATAATAAATCAGTAGCAACCACAGGATCTCTTGAAATGCGGATACAGAATACTTTATTAAATACAGAAATATTCACTCATAAGGAAATAGAACAAAATAAACAGACATGACCTTAACCAGAAACCAAGTAAAAACTATTATCTGATAAACACTGCTCTAAAAATATCACGCTACAACGAAAGAACCAAGAAAAGAAATAAAATATTCTCCGTAATTTCTTGTTCACAATATTAATTCTGTTCTTTGTTATATACTGAATTAATTTTTAATTCTGACCAAAGGTTTCCTTGTGATGCATTTTCTCTTGCGTTTTCTTTCCCAGCGGCCGATCCCTTGAGCTATTCTAACGTACGCGCAGACATTACATAAATGCATACATACAGAAAATACAATGGCTAACAAATTTTCCACATGAAATCCAATTGAATTTCGCCCCCCTTCCCATTCTCTTAAATTTAACCTCCCTACACTCACTTCTGTTTCAGCCCCAACCCTTACACACTAGTAGCTTTCTGCTTGCACCAGTACCCACCACTAAACTGCCTTTTTCTTTTCAGCATCCTTTACCGTCAAATAAATTTTGTTTACATTACTAATTACATCTTCGTCATTGAATGAATCTTAATTATTTGTAATTTGCCGGAAAGGAAAATGCAATTATTCTAGAAGGGTTAAAAGCAATGCGCACCGGAGCGACTGAGCAAATGGCTAAAGCCTCCCATCCCCACCCCCCAAAGGTTCTCTCCCATGTAAAGCTACATTAGCGTTTGTATAAAGTTCTAATTTTCCAACGTAATCATCTGTACAGTGCACCGTGAGCAAGCACAAGCTAATCTCCCCGACCATACACACGTCTTCAAATACCAGTAAACTCTCACTTAAGAACAGCTTTAACACTAATTCATAAAAATGTTAACACCGTTACCATCAACAGCGCGGATTAACCTCTTACACCGTTCTGGTCACCGACTAAATCATCTTCGTGGAGCGGAGTTCTTCGTGACAAACTTACCATCACTCATCTTGCCAAGAATTTGTACTCTTTTACGGAACCTAATGGCTATTTGTCATGCTCTCAACGACCAGCTATCAAATACTGTCCTGGGTCAGCTGAATCCTGTCCACGTTCTGACACCCTATTTATCTGAGGTTCACATTGCCCTCCCATCTGCATCTGATTTTTAAGGAATCGTTCAAGCCCGATGTACTGTAACGCCCTGATCTCTACTATGCGAACTTGTTCACCACCCTCGACCCCCAAAGCGAAACTGCCAACTGTTCCTGACTTCTAAATCAACGTACTCTCGGCTACCGTTACGTGAAGTCGCACCAGTCCACCAGTCGCACTGCGAGCCGGGGCCGTAATATGGAGACTTCTTCTTACAAAGATTGACCTTTACCCGACCGCATCTGTGGTCTAGTGGTCAGAGGTCCTGGCTACAGATCCAGAGGTTCCTGGTTCCATTCCAGGCGCTACCAGATTTTCTGAGAAGTAAATGGTCTGGAACGGGGTCCACTCAGATTCGTGAAGATAATAGAGAAGCTATGTCAAGGAAATAGCGGAGGAAATAGCGGCTCCCGTCTAAAAATCCGAGATTAGCGGCCTTGGGGAATTCGTTGCGCTGACCACGCGACACTCTCTATCCGCTAAAGTTGGCACTAACTTCGCCGACAAGCGGAGATCGCTCGGTCGGTATAGTTCGCTTGTGGACTACAGGCCACGGAGTTTCTTCTTTTTTTTTACCTTAACCACCCTTCTCACACGTCCCTGACGCGTTCCTTTGTTCTGTTCATTCTGATAGAGCAGCCTCGGACATTCTTTCTAAATGCTCTATTTTATTGCGGTAGTCCACTTCATGGTTGTATTGACAGGCCTATATGTAGTTATCACTCCAATAGTATCTTCATTATCTTTAAGATACGTCATTCTGTGTTAGCGACCGCTCTGAAAACTAATTTCTTCCGACCCCATTCCTTACAGTTGCCCTTTTGTTAACTTAAAACATTTGGATCCGTACAAAATCATTGATCTCTATGGAACCGTAACAAGCTAATGGTTGCTTCTGACATTTCCGTATCAATGTGCACTTCATAGTTAGACAGAAGTGTTAGAATCTGTTCATTTTATGTTGACTTTACCATCTTCCTTCTTCTTATCGTCTTGCTACTATAGGTTTTCTTCTCAATTCATTTACTTAAATTTACGCTAGATGCATGTAACAGCGGACGCATATGGTGCGTCGTACACGCTTGAGGGGTTAAGAAGTTTTAACATAGGTCACTTTACATCAAACATGCGGTACAATCTGACGCTGTATAGGATATAAGCCTATTAAGGAGGGTCCTTGAACATGGGATCGAAATCTCGAATTTTGTTGGGAACATTAAGAATTGTTGACGTTTTGTATGTTATCGTCTTATGACAGCGGATTTGTAAACATCAGGTTTCGGGTAATTTCCACTTTCCTAAATATTAATTTAGTAATCCCAAGAATCGGTATCAATCAATTTTCATGCAACATGACTTGTACTTTTATTCAGGATCAGATGTTAAGGGGATCGACCGGGGCGGTCGTCCCGGGGCCTCCACAAAACAGAAATAGAATCCACAGAGTGTTTAGATATTTACTTCTCTAAAATCATGAAAAAGTAATCTATAATTTTCGTTATTATAAAAAATATGGAGTAAGAAGAATCGTCATAACCGAAGTTTGTTGTTACTGATGGGGGCTCCACATTTTGATTCCACCGGGGCCCCTCAGAACTGTAAATAAGGCACTGCTTTTTTGCCACATATTTCGTTACTTCTAGGTGCCTTTGCTAAATTTCGGTATCACTCGGTTTGCTATGAAACTGTAGTATTTACTTAATTATGAGTGGATCAAAGTGTCAGAAAGCTTCGTTTCAATGTACTTGAAGCCACTACGTTACTTCTCAACTAGCGTGAGGCCGCACGTACACGTGTCCACTTCGGGGGTATAGAAGCAACATGAAGAATATAATTTATCATCGTGCAAATATATGACTGATTATTCATCTATATTTTAATGTGGGAAATGAATAATATATATTAAGGTTCCTTAAGGACAAAGCTGAAAGGTTAGTACTGGACACTAAGACCCGAAGAATTCAGAGAACTACTCAGTAAGAAGCAAAATAATTAATCGTGTTCTGATAATGTTGTATTTTAGAGTCCTGTTGCACTGATTCGTATCCATAATGTTCATATATTAACCGTCTTTTAGTGCATACAATCTCACTCATCACTTCACACTACATGTTTCGGCATCATTCTGCCATCTTCAGGTGTATTAATCACGTTAAACTATTGCACTGCCTGCCATCAAGTGTCCATTTATAAAATTATACAAAATGATAGATCTTAACAAATTTTAATATATAAATTTTATTAATGAATAAAATGAACACACATTTTATATCATTTTATAAATGGACACTTGATGGCAGGCAGTGCAATAGTTTAACGTGATTAATACACCTGAAGATGGCAGAATGATGCCGAAACATGTAGTGTGAAGTGATGAGTGAGAATGTATGCACTTAAAGATGGCTAATACACGTATATGCATATTATGTGTTCGGATGATCAACTAAAGATGTATAAAGAACACCATATTCTTGAACGTGACGCCATTCAGTCTGGTAGAGTAAAGGTACTGCCTCCATCATCAGAGAGAAATTAAGCCAATAAAGCAAGGGGCAAGCTGAGTGCTCGCTTGTTTCTTGTTGTCTTATTCTTTCATTCTGAAGATGGATGCAGTTCCGTTCTCCGAAACTTCGGTAAATTTCTACCAGACTATATGGCGTGACGCCCCACGACTTAATGCTCGTTATCTTCAAAACCTCAGATCTAACAAGGTAGATGGGATTCTTTCGACATGCAGCATAATTCTGTGTGAAGAGAAATGCACATTAAATTTTAGTCGGGAAGTCTGAAGGGAAGACCTAGACGTAAATGAGAACGTCCAGTAAAATACTGGGTGTCTGGGAAAGAGTGCATACAATTTGAACATTTTTGTTGGGAAAACAAACAGAGCTAGGACAGTATAGTTTTCTTTATATGAAACAACTACGCAGAAATGTAAGTTCTGAGGTTTTCACGGCGATGACTATGAAGAAAGTCGTCTTCTGGGTTTAGGGGCCGTGTATTCTTCGTTTTGGCTGACGTTCCGCCAAAACGAAGAATACACGGCCCCTAAACCCAGAAGACGACTTTCTTCATAGTCATNCCTGAGCTCTCTTTGTTGCTCGCACAATGACCGTCCGGCATTCAAATTCCCTGGAAGCGTTTCCACATATTTGAGGCCTTATTCCTTCCACAGAATCGGCTAGGCTTTTTTCAAATCTTGCAAACAAGTGACTCGCGTGCGGTACCGCAAAAGTAAAATGAATCCATCCGAATTATATCCGGTGATACCGCAGATCATGCAACGGATAACAAGTATCGTAGATAAATTTTTGACAGTTCTGTTGTCGCGTGATGAAACACGTAGAAGCTGGAGAAAGTTTGGGGAAAAAACAACTTTCTCAGTAGCTGTATCATATGGTGAAAAATCTACCTTCCAGGCTCGTTTAGTTAGTCAACAAAAATATTTAAATGGTGTGCACTCTTTCTCGGACATTCTGTATATGATATGAAGGTGTGAACTTGGTTCACCTGTCTCAGAGGTGGGTACATTGGTAAGCTTTTGTGAACAAGGTAAAGAAACATCGGACTCCATAAAAAGCTGTAAGATTCTTGACCAGCTGAACGAATAACAGTCTCTCAAGTAGGGCTCTGTCTCATGGACTTACTTGCCAATACTTCAAAATGTGCAAGACGCTAACAAGAAAATAATAACGTGCTGAGTGTGTAGCTAATTCAACAGTACAGTGTGATCCTTCAATAACTGGTAGCTAGGCCTACACAACGGACGATGAAATCTCTTGTTTTGGGCTCCTTACAACCATCATAAACACAGCAACTTTATCAGTGGGGTGTCCTAAGAGGTTAAATAGCTTATTCGAATAATTTATTAGTCATTTATTAGTGATCCTATATTGACATTTCTATCATTGTATCTGGGAATCACTACGTATTGTGGATCCTCCCAACTGAAATCCTTTACTTTCATACATTGTGCTATATATTCGAATTTGCTAGCCCAGTGTTCGACTAAGGCAGGAGAAGAGGGTGTCCCTAAGTAGAATAAATACAAGGCCATTAAATTTGTAGACAATGATCAGGATTAAAAATGAGAAGCTTTGAATCAGATAACCACGAAAGTAACAAACATAATTTGTCTGTGTTATACGTAGATGCGAATAACAGTTTTCTCACAAGTGCTGAGTATGTATTCTTTTATTCACGTAGAGCCAGGACACTTACATGACACACTAATGCTTGAACTTCAGAGCTGAAGGAACGATATATTTGGGCCCTTAAGCAAACACATTCACCAGAAAATCCGGGATTTAGCGTATGTTTCAATGCCTTGGATACACAATCTTGTATCGTAGTAGGTCCTAGATGACGTCATTTTCCCAACACATTGTGGATGAAAGTGACAAAGAAACGAACATAAAAACTGAAATATTGCGAAAATTACAACGAAAGAAAAAACGAAGCAGAAAGAAGGGAAAAAACAGGGGAATGGTAAGAAGTATCTGGACCGACTGCAAGAGGAAAGAGGTCTTATAGAACCTACGCAAATGAAACACATAAATTTCTGGCGCGAAATGAAAGCAAAATGGAAGGAATGAGGAAAAAGGAGGGAGGTAGTCGTACAAGTATCAATGCCATCTCGTGGCAGAAGAATGAAAATTGTTCTATACTCCAGTTTGTTCTCTTATAATCTGAAGAAAATAAAATTTGTTAACATTATTTTCAAGCCAAGATAATTAATTTCAGCATGTGATCCAAACTGAAGGTAACCGATTATTGCCTTCAATTTTCGGTCTAAAATTTTCTACTAAGTACTTAGGTGAAACAGACTGGATTCAGGAGATATGGCACATTTCAGTTTCAGTGGATGTTACTATACAATCAGTGTTATGCCTTTACATAAAACTGTAAGACATTTTTTATTTCGAATTTCTTCCATTTTAGTTCTCTCAACCTAACCTTCCCCCACTTCCCTTTTTCTCCATTTCTTCAGGAGAAATTGGTGTAAGAGGACATATTTTTCACTACGTCTTACAAGGAGCAATCTTCTTTTCGTTAACAAAATATCAAGAACAAATCTCCCTATTCTTCTCACCACCCATTATGCTTTGTTTCTCATATTATAGGAATAATGCGCTTTTACTCAAAATACATTAGCATGAAGGACTTGAAACCAAGCTCTGCATACCATTGAAGTAACATGGTGCATCAGTGCTCGGTGATGGCCAAAATTCTCCCTTCGGGACTAAGTTTTTCTGTTAATATAAATATTAAAAGCGCCTATTGAAGACGTGGCGCTTGTATACTCCAAATCATCAAACCTAATACGTCTAAATGTTATTAACGACTATAATTTCAACAAGCTTCGTCTGTCATACTCGTATATCAGGAACCGTCACCAGCAAAATGTTTCGCGCATATAGCCAGACAGGGAACCGGGATAGCATAGTCGGTATAGCGACTGGTGGCACGACTGAGGGGTTGGATTTCGAGTACCGGTGAGGTCAAGAATTTTCTCTTCTCCACATCATCCAGACCGGTTCTGGGGTTCACACAACCTTCTAACCAATGCTTACTGGGGGCTATTTCTCTGGGGATAAGGCAGCCAAGGTGTGAAGCTGACCACTCTCCTCCACTTAGTGCCGACGTCAAGAAAATGTGGATCTATACGTCCACTCCCCCATACGTCTTCATGGCATAGTGCTTAATTAGTTATGCACAGGGACAAATTTACGTTTATCCAGATGTCATAATAAATATTACACATATTTCATATACTTATCACCATAACTACCATAACGAGCGCTGTTTTCTCTGGGTTAATTAACTTGTGAAGCAATCGTCTCGGTTTTGCAGATGACAAAATTTTATAAGGAAAATATTAAACACTGTTACTTCTTTTCTAGTTCTTCACTCTATATAGTGGGACCAGGAAGAACTACAAATGAATAATTACTCTATTAGTAACCCACTCTGTGTAATTGAAACTATTATAGGAAGCGATTAGATTTGTGTCAGACACGTATAACCTCAAAATTTCCCATCGTCACCATGCTTGTAATTGTGATGGCATGAAAAATGTTTCGTACAGAATATGTAAGCATGTTTGTCTTCTACTAATCTAGCTGCAGTAGTTCCTTAGTTATCGTCATGACACCGAAAGTGAAACACTTTTCAAACAGCCCCAAATTATTATAATTTCTACTTAAACAAAAAAAGGATGTTGGTTTCTATGTATAGTGGATTGTTAATGAGTTATTGTAACGCATTACGTCATGTAGGGCCATATAATAAATTTCAAGATAATTATAAATGGCGATTTTGGAAGGATGTTCGAGGAATCTGGCCTGTCCAGTCTTAAAGTACTCTCTCGGCATGAATTCATGGAAAGACAGGATGAATAAAATCTTAACTTTAGCAATACGCCTCTCATATAAACAACAAATTTCAACTTCAATTAAAAATTCCCTATTGGTTACATGCAATTAGAAACATAGAAAAACCAAGAAAAAGATGGGCAAACTCGCCATGAAGAAGCCGTAACGTTCGTTTCGTCCAACACAGAAACAATAAGAAGAAAAAGAAGTATGTTAAAAATGTCCTCTCTAGTAAAGTTAAAATAAAGTTCTTAAGCTTCGTGACAAGAACACATATGAGTTGGTGTCAGTACGGCTTCCTGTTTTTTACATCTCGACGTTAGATGGATCTGAGAGACTAACGTCACTCTTCAGCCGCTTTATCGCTGATGTACCCTGGATACGAAGCCGCGTGCTCCCAGAGCCGGTCGAGGTGCGGTGGCCAAGAATAATACGTCTTCTGCCAACGATCGTCGAATCCCAGTCATCCAGTCCATGGCCAGTAAGCTCACTGACTGACCTGCCCTAATTTATTTAAACAGATCCTTATGTAAACTTATTTTAACCCCTTAGTTAGAGAAAGCCGTTTCGTTGTGTTGGCAAATGAGGAACATTTCACATCATGGAACTCCGTTTCGAAATTTAGTTGCTGTATGAAGCAAAGAAATATTTTTAGCCTTTCGCTTGCTAGCAATCATTCCTGAATAAAAAGAAAATAGCCACTTTGACTTGTGTAAGAGGACATGAAGATTGGAATAAAACTGCTAGAGAACTGAAAATCGATAGAGGCATAGAAAGAAGTAAATGTGCAAATAATTCAGTCAGGCACCTAATGGCGAGCATGCAGCTTATTTCATATCTATGCGTGTATATGACAACTTCTTTACACAACAATACAATGAACAAAATATTCCACTCATTCTCCCACCGTCCCCTCGCCTCATATTATTGAACAATAATATGAAAGTAATCCATTTTCAGCTTCGCCCGTAAATATGGTTACACACGCATGCATTCGCTAAAGGCTTGCTTCCAGCAGCTCAGCATGTTTATCATCTCATAAAACCTGCTTTGGCATATCACTCTCCACCCCGTATTATTGCAACTAGTAGTTAGTTCGTTTTTTTTTTTTAATTTACTAAATTGGGGTGAGACAGTCCAATTGTTACGTCAGCCACTATTTGGCCTATTGTACCAGCCCCGGATGATACATTATCAGTGTGGAGCAGTCGGTGGAATGAGAATTGAAAGGGGAAACCGAAGTACTCGGAGAAAATCTGCTCCATCCGACTTTGTCAACCACAACTCACACATGACTTGACCTGGGATCGAACTCGGGCTGCAGCGGTTGGAAGCAGGTGACTAACCGCCTGAGCTATGGCGCGGATACTCTAACTAGTAAGTCGTGAAGTTTCCATCATACGGCAAATCGCCAAAGACGACTCTGCAAAGAATTAGAAATACCGCAACTTTTTTTTCACAGCATATGTTATGGAACAGAAGAAAACCTGGACACTGTATCTGCAAGTATACAATGGTAAGACAGCCCAGTGGGCCCTGCTACACTTATCACGTTAGCACTCATAAAACTTGAGCGAACATAAAAAGCAAACGACATTAACACTTATATTTATATTTCCTTTGCACTTACTCTACAGAAGAACACATACACTAATCGGCTCGTCCCCAAAGCTAAATGCATTTAGATGAGATTTGGTATGGGATACCGAGCTGGATGGTGTAGGTACTTGAATATGTGAAGCCAATTTTTCGAGTCTCAGCCGNTTTTTTCAGCATATGTTATGGAACAGAAGAAAACCCGGACACTGTATCTGCAAGTATACAATGGTAAGACAGCGCAGTGGGCCCTGCTCACTTATCACGTTAGCGCTCATAAAACTTGAGCGAACATAAAAAGCAAACGACATTAACACTTATATTTATATTTCCTTTGCACTTACTCTACAGAAGAACACATACACTAATCGGCTCGTCCCCAAAGCTAAATGCATTTAGATGAGATTTGGTATGGGATACCGAGCTGGATGGTGTAGGTACTTGAATATGTGAAGCCAATTTTTCGAGTCTCAGCCGAGATACCGGCTCTCCTGATATATTTTCGGGGATTTCCTCAATCTCCCCAGGCAAATGCTGGGGTTGGCGCCTCTATCAGACCATCACCGCTTCCTTCCAAATCCTTTCCAGTTCTTCATTCATCAGTCTTCATGCCACTGTACGCTATGTGGTCTATGATATTGAAGAAGCCATAAATTAAGTCTCAAAATTAATAAATAAATTAGTGTGGGTCATATAAAATTCTCAGCAGAATTTAGTTCTACTCCATATACTTATATTCCGGTTAAGCCTAATCAATGTCTAAGTGACATTAAATTCAAATTCAGCTCTATCAAATGTCTCAGAATTCTGGCCTCATTCAGTACGTGTGTCTATATGCATTCTTTTTACGACATTAATGATATATCGCGTTCTTAAGAAATAAGGAGGCATCTACGTCTAGATCTCTCTAGTGATTCTTTCCTTCCAGCATTTCCCACCAAAATTTTGTTGAAATTTTTTAATCGTGTTACATGTCTCGCCTTTCTCATATTCGTTGATTTGATTTCCCTAGTAATATTCAGTGTAGACTGTAAATTATGAAGCTACTATGATAAATAGTTGGAGCAGTAGAGTGTCAAGCAGTGGTCACTCCAGACAGGTTGAACCCCCCCCCCCGGTTCACCCCATCACGATATCACGCTGCCTGTTCTCTAGTACACGATTTTTACCATTACACAATTTTTTGTATCCTTACTGGGCCAAATTTATTCCAGCCATCGCCGAATACGTGCCACATCACACATCCTGAAGCCCTATAATATTGCTACGCCACTAGCTGTAACACCGACCATGTGTTAAAGATGATAAGATACGTCACCTAGCTGAAAAAATGCATCAGCCATAGTGGGACGTCAGCAGATTCTATAACGCGCTTTCTGCAGAAGAGCGACCTACATCAGTTTCATCATGTATACGAAGCTAATGCGAATGGTGGAATTTCTTGTGTTTCCGTAAGTCACTTAAGGATGCTCCATCGGATTCTGAAGCTGGACTCCGTTCCACAAAGCTACTGTCACCTCAAGAAATCACCTTGTGATGGATAATGTAATATGTAATACGCTAGGCCGATCGCAGTGGCTGCGCGGTCTAATACATTGCCTTCGCTCGCTCGAATACTGGGATCGTGGGTTCGAATTCCATTCAATGCATGGATGTCTATTGTGTGCGTTTATTCTCTGCTTGTGTTGTTCTGTGTGTAGGTAGAAGCCTTGTGACGGGCTGAGCCCTCTTCCAAGGAGTCCTACCGACTTTATATAGGATCGATAAAATGAAAAACCGGCCAAGGCCCAACAGAAGGCAGTAGAGCCTTAATAAATAAATGTAACATGCTTTTTTTTATTGCTAGTGGGGTGAGACTAAGTCCCTTGTACTGCGGCCACTTCCGCCCTATGGTACGAGCACCAGATGATAGGTGAGGGTTATTGTGGAGCAATTGGTGGAATGAAGATTGGCAGGGGAAACAGAAGTACTCGGAGAACACCTGCCCCAGGGCCACTTTGTCCAGCACAAATCCCACTTGACCAGACCCGGGATCGAACCCGGGCCGCCGTGATAGGAAGCCAGCGACAAAACGCTTCAGCTATGGTGCGACTGTTGTAATATGCTTACTATTCTCCATCAATTGGGAGGAACTCTAAAAGTAGCGATAGTGACTTCTTACTCAAGAGAACTTCCGTATTTGCTTAGAATTACTTAAAAGAAGCTCGAAAAGTTGAATAACAACATCCGCGCCCTATCTGAGATAGTAACCAAGTATGACAGAATGATTACTGCGACTGCAACTTTCAAGGTTCTATATACAATACGTATTGATACACAAAATACATGGGGGGGATGCGGTAGTTGCTTGAGGTACTATGCTACAAACCGGAAGGCAGCAGGTTCGATTCTCGACGAGGTCGTTGGATTTTTCAACTGACCTAATTCTTCCATCCGCACTATGGCCCTGGGGTCGACTCAAGCTCTAAGAGAAATGAGTACCAGGAATCTTCCTGGGGGGTAAATTGTGGCCGACGCGTAAGGCTGACAACCTCACCGCAATCTGTGAACCGATTAGGAGAAAATGTGGGAGCTTCGACGTCTCACAACCCTANAAACTACCACATTATCACTTTTCCTGGATAGTCTCTTTCCAAAAACAGAAGATCGCATTAAGTGGAGGAACTGTTTTGGAAGAGACTGTGGACCTGTCGTCTGACAGATTACAGATGAATGAATGAATGAATATATATATAAAGTGTGTGTGTGTGTGTGTGTGGGTATTTTATTCATGCTACATTTATCAAGGGGGGGGGAGTGAACTCTGAACCACGTAATAATCCCTCTAAATATGATTGTACCCCCTTATTAAATTAACCAGCGAAGGACGTTCTGTACGAGTAAATATCCCTGAATCTACAACATTCTGCGTAGAACAAGCGCCGCTGTATTGTCATAACCCACTCATGCACCAAACATTCCAAGTATTGTTATCACCACTGTATAATAATAAGTACAGGGGCTCCCATCAATTAGCAAGTTGGCATCATTTGTTGCAGGGCCATGGTGTTGGTTGACTGATAATTCCAGTCTCTCTCTCTCTCTCGCTCCCTCTCCAACCAGCACCCAAACTTGACCGGACAACCATCCATCTAAGCCAGCTTGCCTGTACAGTACCCTATATAGCACAATGACACACACATTCAGGGCACCATCAGAACGAGAGCGTTTCTGTAGTAGCTCTCCTTTCACATAAGAATGTGTGAATTAGTTCTTGACTGTGAATTTCCCCTGAGTTTAGTTAGCTACATTAACATATCAGAGATGAGGTGGGAAATGGAGGGTAGCGGACAGCTCGCCATGTACACGTACACAGCCAACTTACTGCAGCAGAGCCTTTCTTTAGAAGCAAGCCTTAAGGTATATTTGCTCACTTAGTCAAGAAATTTCCTGCCTTTTATTTAGCCTGAAGTTTCATTATCATACTGACAAAAGCTCACAATTGGACACTATCCAATCCATAATCCGACATCCTACTTCCCTAAGCTCCATTTTAATAACATTCTCCAATCTAAGCCTGGGTGATGCAATTGGTCTCTTCTCTTCATTAATAAACTAATTCTGATAGAGAACAGGCAAGAGCGGGCAATAACTTACGGCATAAAAAATGGAGTGGGTCATAAATTTGAAGGTAAAATTAATAGAAGAGATATCAAATTGGCTGTCTGTGATACGAGCAGTGACATCAGCTGGCTTATTGCCAAATATAGTCAGATTTCCGGTATAACAAGTCAGTACATCACATAATTTAAGGTGTCAATAAAGAACAAGTGTCGAAACCCCGTTATGACCTTCTGACTCCATGTCCTATATACGAGAAGACAGCTAATGTTATAGCAAACGCGAAGAAACGTAGAGTGGGGTAATGCAGGAAAATCAAGCACAGTTTGGAAAGAAGTTGATCGAACGGTTTGATGAAATCGTGTTTTGAAACAGGTGTGTATAACCTACTATTATTATCAGCCTGTAGATACAGCACTACAAACTGAGGGCACAGAAATGGAAAATTTGACTGTGCACGGAGTTGCCATTGGAAGCAGTATTTCACGAGCTCTACACTCTTGTTCATAAAGATAGATGGACGATAGAAACTATGCCACAAGTAAAATATTATCTAATTGCTGCAACATGTCAAGTTGTGAAATGCTGAAAGGCAACTTGGTTGGCAATAAACAGACTGGAAGAAGAGACATTTATGCATAAGTTACATATCTTACAGAAATACAAATATGATACTGTATATCTACTCTATGAAGATATAATATTTATCTCTAAAATCTTGTTATATATTTTTAAAGAAAACGTCACAGAAGAGACCACTTGAGAGGATATTATTAAAATATATCGTAGATAAATAGGATTCGAAGATGTGGACCGCATGAAGAAATGGATAAAAATGTGGTCCAGTGGAGGGTATCTGTGAATACGGTGAAGTCCAGGGCTTCATAAAATCAGAAAATGTTGGAAATTTCTCACAAATGTAAACTATTGCCATCTTTCCGCGGAAGAATCTGTACGAAGCTGTCAGCCAATACGTAACGAATTTTAAAGTGAAAATGTAATCCTGAACCTGAGATAGTCCAGCTGGTGACTATAGCAGCAGACTAATCCTGAATTTCAATAACGCTTTCCAATCTAAAGTTTCAACAAAATGTCATGATGACCCCATATCGACTCACTTTTCGTTTTCCGTCCCATTTATCATGACGATGCAACGTATACCGAACGGCTGGAAGAGGTTCAACATGCAACGATTTCTTTTGCGACACTGTCATTAAGTGAGAATTTATGTCGAATTAGAATAAATGGCTTACAATAAATTTTAAAAGGTTTAAATTGATGTGGTGGCAGCTTTATTGAGCTACTGTCCCGGAATTTGTCTGGAGAGACTAAGGAAAACCACGAAACACCCCAGTCAGAATAGCAGGTGTCCGGGAACGAAGGATCACCTCTGTGCCATTGTGCTCAGTATAACGCTTAAATTCAAAGCTATGTAGACCTACGGTGTAACAGACTGTATCTATTACAAAGAATTTAAGAATGTTAGGCTTTTACGGTTGCCCGGTGCTAATATGTGTTATGTTTATGGTTCATGGCACATTGTGTAAGTAGGCTGTACAGATGACAGCTCGAAAATGCTATCATGAAGGAGCAAAGGTCACAGAAGCGTGGGCAATATGTTCTTTCGCTGTACGATTCAATTACCCTGGAACAGGACTGACATTGCTATAACGAATATTGACTACCTGTATCCTGTGTAGGAAATAAATTATTGTCTGAAATAAATGAACATCCAAACAAATTAAGGATATAAAATCGTAAAGAATTTATTTGTAAAACTGTTTACTTGAAACTTTAGGATATATTTTTTATCTTCGTTACATTGTTTACCTTAGTTTTTGATTGGAATATAGTTAAGTTACAAGGATACAAATTTCAGGCGTTTATTCAATGAAATGTTGTAAGCGGTGTAAGACTTTCTGTGTCTCAGCACTAACGTACATAAATCACGCAAGGAAAAAGTCGTAAAAAGTAAACCTCTAATTTTGTTTCATGTTTCGTATCCAAAATGTAATATTAGAAAGCCTAACAAGTTGTTAGTAATATACCTGTATATATAAAAAAGAGCAAAATCTCAAAGTATGAGCCACATATCATTTGGGTAAAATAAAAGCTCTGGAAATAAATTGAACTACCTACAAGATTGTTTCTAAAACAGTTAAAGCACCAACAAGATAAAACAGGAAAAGCGCATATCGGTATAAGGGCTCGTTCTCTGCAGACTGGAACCTGTGATAATGCCAGTAGGAAAAGCCGTGGATTTATTCCAACCAGATTCACTTTACGGAGCAGGGACCCTCTTGAAAAGATAGCAGCTGCTCAGATAGCCACAAAATTCTCCGCTATTTATGGAAGACGAAAGTTCTCAGGAGCCCGCCATTGGACCCTTCTCTAAGCCAGATGAATCCAATCCATTCTCCCACACTGGTTTTCCGTAACATTCATTATAGTCCACTACTGTCCTTCCATTTTTACTGCGTCGCCCAAATGATGAGGATTTCCAAATACATTTTGTAGTTGTAAACTGAACACAACATTCTAGGTCCTCGTTGAAAAATGACACAAGTTACTACTGAAGGCTTCAAAACCGGAAGGGTTGGTATAGCGGGAGGCTAGCACTGTAGATTTATATGTTGTATGTGCCCGTTTAGAATCACAGCTGGATTAGCGATTAGCCTAACCAAAGAGTTTCGTGGTTTTACTCCGTCTTGGGATGCTACTTTTTATTAGGTTATGATGTCTCATCTTGGTTTTTATCCAGTCACTTACGGCCATCTTTCCTTCTCAATCGACGGTATGACGCGTACTGAGGAGACACGCGGTAGCGTGGTTGGTTCCGGCACTATGATACCAGCCCGGAAGGTCGTGGTTTCGATTCCCGATGAGTTCATTGCAATTTTCGATTGACCTAATACTTCCAGCCGCACTATAGCTTTGGGGTCGACTTAGCCTCTGAGAGAAATGAGTGCCAGGAATCTTCATGGGGGTAAAGGCGACCAACGGGTAAGGCTAACGTCACTGCCATCTGTGAGCCGATTGTCTATAGAAAATGTGTGAGGCTTGACGTCTCACAATCCTATGGGCTTCTATGGTCTGTTATAGGGATAGTTTTATCTTTTTTACGTTTTATGACCCATAATGTCCACATGGCGTCGTTAACTAACGCAAGAGCCAATCAGATCACTGAAGCTTTATATCTTGAATATAGGTTTTATTGCTGTGTTGCATATTCCTTTGATTACAGGTACAATTTATTCTTGCAGAATCAATTACACTTCAAATTACGCGGAACTTTAATTTTTTTTAAGAATGCGTCAAGCTACTGCAGTTATTAATTAGATAAATATTTTGTATCATGCACCAGAGTTCTATAGAATAATTCGCTTCTGATTAAATTGATAATTTTCAATTTCAGCGTCATGTAAAATACAGAGTATTCTGATTTAGGGAGAGGAATGAAGTTCCTGCGACAACTTTCAATAGCGATATAGAAACTGCAGTACCGAATTTAGTGGTGTCTATTCCTTAGTTCCGCAGACGAAACGTCAGGACGGAAGAAGGAAAGATACGACTTACGCATTATGTGTTCTGTTTACGCATATGTTGCAAATAAGGCACAAACATGCTGAAGAAAGTAGTGTCCGTCTTTAGGTCTTTTACGGTCATACAGTTATAGCTTAATAAAAGCACATAACTGCAATATTTGAATAAACTGGATTGTTTTTGCTACTTATACTCACATGTTCCATGAAATTGTTCCAGTTTAAGATCAGTATGTTTCTCATAATTACAATATATTCATTTATGTAAGACTCAACTTCGGGTCTGGGCTAAGTACTTTTCAAAGTTCGTCGAATATTTCTGTAAATGTTGCAGTTGCCATGTTTGAGCTCCTTCTTCTCTGTGCTCTTTTGGTGCGCTAGCCTGGTGATGTCCAGAAGAGGTCACAGTACACCTTCTCCATGTTCCTGGTCAGTCTTCCATAAATATCCCGGCCCTAGTGATTCTTTTTAAAGCTGCTTCGGACGTGACGTCATGCGTTCCTGATTCTCAGAACACTTTTTAATTGAAATGTATCTTGATAAATTTATTTATTTTATTGTATGGTTTTAATTCTATTTCAACCTCCTTTGCGTCAGTAAAAGGTAATGAATGTATAAGCGGTGGGCCTTCTTGGCCCTTGCACAGCGACCACAGTGATCTGTTGTGCCTAGTCAGTGAAAGTGAAGGTAAACTATCCCTGTAAGAGGCCATGGAGGACCGTAGGGCTATGAGACGTCGAGGTTCCCACATTTTCTAGATAATAAACTCACAGATGACGATGAAATTGTCAGAATTACGTGCCGGCCGCTCTTTACTCCCAGGAAAATTCCTGGTACTCATTTATGTTAGAGCCTGAGTCGACCCCAGGGCCATAGTGCGGTTGGAAGAATTAGGTCAATTGAAAAATTATGTTACTTAATAGGGAATCAAATCCACGATGTGCAGGATTGTAGCATTATGCCTCAACCAAGTACGCTTCCTGGCGTAGTGCTTAATTAGTTAAGCACGCGTACGACTTTAGCTTGGGCTTGCCTAAGGGCGAATGAAACAAACTGCTTGAACTGCACTGGTCTCTGCACTGACGGAGCCAAAGGTACGTATATTTTATAAATGTAGAGCTGAAAAGGCCGTTCTTTATACACACACGCACGCACACAAACACACAACGTAAGGTTGGGCAGGGAGGGGCGATGAAACTGTCTCACTTTCTAGCACATGAGGACCAGTTGGAGATCAGCACAGTAGTGACTAAGTTACCCAAGTAGTTATCAGGCGGGTTCATATTTTGGTCAGACTTATCCGTGAACACGGTAACAATAAAACTCTTTATGAATGACATTTAGGTTACAACATTACGATGGTCATGTCCATCTAAACAGACGGGGCACCGAATTTGAAGCGAACCAGGAAATCGCTCAGATATTCAATGCCCCGCTCTCGTTATCGTGCCCCAAAGAACCGGCAACTGACCCCTGCCCTGTGTTGACTGATTCCAGTGAAAAACGTAACATCCCGTTCCTTTAATATCAAACTTAATGTAAACTTCCACCTTTTCTAGTTGCCACAATTGATTTATTCCATTTAGATTTCCAAATTAAAGTTTTCGTGCATTTCTCAGTCCAAATTCGTGCTCATTGCCCTCCCCATCTCATTATCTGCTTCTTGATTGACCTGATAATATTTTATGAACAGTACAAATTATGAAACTTCTCATTCGGTTATTTTCTCCGCCCTAAGTAACTACTTTGCATAGTGGTAAGTTAAGCTTGAAATCGATATATGCAAAACCAGTTTTGATATGAGAGTGAGTGTACCCAGTGAACCCCTTCAGCCCCAGTGTTCTGTGCTAACATTCATATTGACAATATTTATGTTCTGATATTCTCAAGTAGACGGGTAATAATGACAGGGAGAGGCGATGGATTTGCATATGATTAAAAACTTTTTATATAACCCATTCTCCTTTCCTTCCATAAATCTCCCCTTCCCATCTTCAGTACACAGGCTAAATATTACTCACAGCAACAATTCCTGAAATATCTCCACCATGGCTCCAGCTTACGCTACAAATCTCGACTCTAACAATCTTATTCTCCGATCGAAATGAAACGAAATGAAATGAAATAGACGAGGTATATTATTATGGCCCATATAATGTTTTATACGAAATGTGACGACTTATCGTGGGGCCACATTATCATTGTGAGGCAGAGACGCGACACGACGTCGTGGCTGTGGGAACAAAAAATTATAATACCGGTCGGATATATTGGAAGTCAAATCGTGACATAAGAAATATTAAATAAATGTTAGCAGTGCTGTTAACTGGTTCGCATTTAAAACCGGCCAGTGTAAATAGTACACAGATCTTCTCCGTGGCCTTTATTTCGCAAGCGAACTACACCGATCGAGAGGCCCCGCTTTTCGACGAAGTTAGTGCCAACTTTAGCAGATAGAGGGTGTCGCGTTGTCAGCGCAACGGATCCCCACGGCCGTTAATTTCAGTTTTTTAGACCGGAACCCCTATTTCCTTGAAATAGCTGCTCACATATCCTCACGAGGCTGAGTGGACCCCGTTCCAGACCCACTACTTATCAGAAAATCTTGTAGCGCCGGGAATCGAGCCCTGGCCTCTGGATCTGTAGCTAGGAACTTTAACCACTAGACCACAGAGGCGGTAAACACAGATCTTCTATGTAGGAAATTTCGAAGTAAAGGAAAATAACAGGATACTTGCACGTACATATTTATTTATTTAATTTATTCACATATGGTTAATTTTATAACACTTGAAGTAGCTCATAATTTATAGCATCAAATGATACGATGATTGGTGAATGACGCACTGGAATGAACGTGGAAATAAGCGGTCGTGGCCTGATTGAAGAAGTATTCTGTAGCTGGACTGAAAAGCTTGAAAGAAACCACGGAGATCTTCATTCAGGTTAACTAGTGACGTAATAGAAATTTGAACTCGAGGTCTCCCGAATACGGCACAGGAAGTTTACCGAATCCATTCCGTTTTCCATATTAGAATAATATTGAAAAGGATCATAAGAAATGGGTACATTCTTATGGATTGCATTCAAGCGGCTCAGGATAAGTATCGGCTTCTGTCTGTTAAGAGTTCAGTATAAATCTGGGGTATCTTAAATTATATGAAGTTTTCTTTTACATGCAAAGCGACTGTCAGCTTCTCAAGTACTCCACTCCATGGAGTTAAATTACTACGAATATGTTATAAATTCTTTCACATTCTTCTGCAGTTAGTCTGTGCCTACAACAGAGATACATAACGACTACAATTTGTGATGAAGAATCATGGAAAGTACGTGTAATTTCATTCTTTTCTTTGCATTTCCTTTAGGATTCTCATGGAATGAAATCTGCCTGGCAACCTGGCAGCTTCTCATTGAAAGGCGGGTATCTATACTACAGAGTGCACGAGATGTGAGGTCATTGCAACCGTGAAAATTTAGATGGCGGCCTCTTGATTTACACTACAAGATCCCAGTCTGAAGTAGAGATACTACTCATGAGATCTAAGTCAAACTCTCATGATCATACAGTATTCACTGCAGGATCCTGGAAATTTATATGGTGATAATTCTTACGAAAATTTATAACATTTTAAATGAACAACTTTTATAAAAGTGAACAATAAACTTTTTTAATGTATTTCTTGCCAATAAACAAACTCCATGGAGCACAGAAAGTTACTGAAAAACTGATGATCAATCAGCTGATCAGAAATGTTCCGTCTCTTACGGAACATGAAGATTCAACGTTGTATTCAAAAACTCCTGAGCAAGTTTAGTCCAGTACATAATCTCACACTGTATTCCTTTAAGTTATGTTATAGTAATACCTTCTCTTCTAGACCTCGACTTCCCGAGTGAATTCCTTCCTTCAAGCTTCCAGTTTCAAATCGCGTTCATTCCTCATATTCTGCTCACTCAACATCCCATCCCTTTTACCCGTCTTCAGTTTTTCTTTGTGGTATTACGAAGCCGACAGTATCAAGAATATATCAAATCGAATGGCAGGATGACGAATGGCGAATTGGAAAGGATTTGGAAGTAAACTGTGGTGGCCTAATGAAAGTATTCTACCGAAATTTTGGCTGGAAGGACTGAAGAACACCACGACAAACCTCAGACAGAACAGATGGTGTAACGGCCGAGTTTCAAACTAAACTCATACCGGATTGAAATCAAGAGCGTTAACTGAGCACCATTCCACTCGGTACTTCTTCATGATTTAATCACCTTAATAAAGTTTGATGGTGAGTGTATATTATACGAAATTTCTAGTATTTAAAATATCGGACGATGGGCAAAGTCCGAAAATCCAGTAATTCTGAATAAAATTTCTTATTACTTACGTGCTCTGACCATGCAACACTCTCTAGCCTTTAAAGTTGGCACTGACTTCGCCGACAAGTGGCGGTCTCTCGGTCGGTATAGTTCGCTTCAGGATTGAAACCAAGGAGTCTTTTTTATTGTGTACGTAGGGTGAACGTAACCCTTCAGAGCCCAATGGTTCTATAGGCCTCTGTACCACCTGAAATGGCATACTGAATCTCTGCATTTTGCCCGCAGAATATATTTGTGTGTTTCGTCTGGTTCTCACACACACAAAAAAAAAGATCTTTGTAGCGGAAACATAATGTGTTTCCTGTGAGGTATGAACTGAATTTTATAGATTGTCACGCGTTAGTGACTAGACACGGCCGCGGGAACGTGTTTACCAGCCTTTGCCTAGCAATGACTGTTTCTTCTGCTTTTCATGTCACAACACTATATAGAAGAAATTCGGATCTCTNAGACTGCTTTTACCGGTCCTCACGGTCTCTTCGCTTTGCAGATTTCTTATATTTTTTCTTCTACCCTGAAGATGGAGGCGATACGTTCCTCCGAAACGTCGGTTAACACCACATATACACGGTGCCAAATCCCAGAAGACTGCTTTCTTCATAGTCACCGCCGTGAAAGCCTCAAATCTTACANACAAAAAAAAAGATCTTTGTAGCGGAAACATAATGTGTTTCCTGTGAGGTATGAACTGAATTTTATAGATTGTCACGCGTTAGTGACTAGACACGGCCGCGGGAACGTGTTTACCAGCCTTTGCCTAGCAATGACTCTTTCTTCTGCTTTTCATGTCACAACACTATATAGAAGAAATTCGGATCTCTCTCTCTATGTCTTTCAATAGTTAAACGTTGAAGAACCGATATAATCTTCCTGAATCACACAGGCTTTATTCGCCACATCAAATGCGATTTATTTTAAAGCTTATTTCCTTTTAATTGTATTTGGTTTCACCCGCAGCCTCCTATGCAGGTAGGAGTTGACAGCCGAATAGACTGAAACACGTGTGTAGTTTGGATCGCTGGCAGTATCACACCTCGGCGTGTTACATTGAAAAGTGTGCAGAAGGATTTATTATTCCTAGATTCTTTTTTCTTCCTGCCCGAGAGAAATATATTTAAAACAAAAATGAAAACTGAGCATGGTAGCTGACACGCTAAGCATTCATCCATCATTGAGATCATGATTTGACTTAACAGCGCTTGTAATGTATCTGACACAAACGGAGTTAGGAATCTGGCAGCCATTAACTACCGTATAGAGCTAGATCCTATCTCTCAAACTGCTTGCACTTTATGGGGATTGTTTCCTTGTTAACAAGACTCCGGCATCATTCTGTGGCGAGTTCCCATATAAACAGGACTTAATTTGGAACACCCAACAACGGTACCTCGGTACCTAAGCGTGCCTCTGCTTCCTGCCTACAGAGGACTCTGGCGCTTCTGTCACTCTCCACAACTCCAACAAGGCGGACTGAACACTTACTTTGGCCACCTAATGACAAGTTTCAACTCCTCAGGTTACGGCAGGGAGTATCGAATGATGTAATGACTGCGAACAACAAATTGGAAGAATTTGTATGGAAACGGCCCCGGCGCTGGCAGGTGTAGAGGAACTACATGAAAGCGTGAAGATAACCAAATTTCGGGTCGATATTCGAAACAAGGACCTCACAAATATGAGGTAAGGGTCTTCGATATTCCACCGCGGATTTCGGTGTTACAACAGAAAAGCACTATAATAGTTTGAAACAGGATAAAGGCTTTCACTATTTATCCGACAGTATTGTCCCATAAAAATTTATATATTATAATTTATTTATTGTTTCATATGGGTGCGAGATTAGATCTTTCACCCTATGGGAGGAACACAAACCCAAACCGGGAAAGTTTCAGATTGGTGCTAAGGAGAATTTCTGTATTTAAATGTGGAAATAATATAAGAACCCAAAGTTACGAACTAATTCAACCATGTTCCCACTCTCAAACAATTGGTAAGTATCTAATTCCCTTAGTCTTTATAGCAAGCTGCAGGTTTTAACAAAGTTCGT
>NW_019744106.1:192446-219957 GCF_002891405.2 Cryptotermes secundus
GAATGTAAATGAGTTAATAACGTATATAATTTTATTGCAGACATGTTTAGACATTACGCCGTAGAGACAGTTGCGTAGACGGGCTATCCTACGTGCTACTAACACAAAACACAACATGGCGTTCGGATGCACTACTGGGTATGGCCGGATCAGGAATTCAAATAAAAGTCAGAACCCAAACTGACGCTATGAATGTTATTGCCAGAAAGATGAAGTCATAGGTATTTTTTATTTTTTTCATCCTGGTCCGTCACACTAACAATATTATGAAGGTTAATTAATTCCGATCAGTGTGACTGATGGAATTTCTTTTCTCCTTTTAAATGTTTTATCCATAACATATTTCGGTCTTATAAACCATCTCCAGAAGGATATCAATACAATTAGAAACCACTATTACAAAATTTTTGTACAACAAAAAAAACCAAATCTGTTAAGGATAAAACATTAAAAAGGAGAAAAGAGACTCTATCAGTCACGCTCTACTGAATTAACTAACCTTTATCATAGGTTTTCCCTATGACCGGAGATAGTTAAAACATTGCTGGCATCTACAACCCACAATCAGTACTATGGCCAATAAAGGCGATTGTTGGAATTAGAACTGCCTTAAATATTTACTCATTTCTCACATACAAGTAATCATGCCATGCAAGATATTTACACTTCGTAAACTATATATTTATGGTACTTATATCGGGGAGGGTGAGAAGGGCTGAACATGTAGTAGGAATAGGAGGCATGAGAAATACAGGGTGATTCATATAGAACCGGCCCGACGAAATGAGCTGTAATATAAAATATAGCATACAGATATTAATGTAATTTACACATATCTTATCTTAGATTGTGTGCCGTGATCAGAGCAGGTGTTGAAAGTGTCCGCCGTTTTAAAGTAGGCACGCCTCCACCCGCGTTTGCATATTCGCCGTGACTCGCTGCACTGTTTCTTCAGTGATGTTCCTGATTTCAGCCGAAATGTTGTCCTTTAAATCCTGTAACGTACGCGGTTTGTTTCCATACACCTTGCGAGCGGTTATATGCATCACCTGCGGAATTATTAGCAAATTCATCGGGCCCGTTCTATACGATTCACCCTGTGTATGAAGTGTTTCGTGAAACGCCTGATGGGAAAAGAGAACTTGGATGACTTGATACAGAAAAGACGATAACATTAATTTGGATCTTAAATATATAGGGCACAAAATTGTGAACTGGATTCATTTCGCTCTGGATGGGTACAGTTGTAGGGTAATTTGTACACGGTAATAAATCTACAAGGTACCATGAAAGGAGAATATTTTGAGCAGCTGTATGACTCTCACGTTTCTTTAGAATGATTCCGTTCTATTAGATTATTCATAGTAGGTAACTTCCATCGTTAATCAAGATTTATTTAATAAAGAGATATTACAGTATAAACAAGACATGTTGGGCAGTTGAGTATCGCTATGTAGACAGTTTGCCATGACGTGAAGTCATATTCCCTTACAACACTTAAAGCTTATGGTAGACATGACTTGGACAGTTTTGGACTGATACATATTGCATATTGTCAGGATTTCTGTCCCCGTTGCCTAGAATTTTCGGCATCTCCAGAGAGCACGAATGAGAACTGATGCAACGGTGCAGAGAGACAATTATTTAAAATATTGCCCGGCAAAGAAGTGCAAAGTTATCTTCGGTTTCGCAAGTAACGTCCTGTGGTTCTCTTCGGTATTCCGAAACTTCGCAATGTTTAGGTCCTTATCACTATTAATAGGTGTGCCGGATTATGTCACTAAATACTTTTAGCGTTTCACCTTACAGTTATTCAAAACTTACAATCATATATCCCTAATTTTAGCTTACATTAACTTTCTTTACGGAAGAGGAACATCATGTTTTATATGGTAATAAATATTTCTTAAAGTACAGTTTTTATTAATATTTAGGTCTGCATAAATTTATATTTGGTGTTGACAACTAATGGACCTTTGGATAATCTTCGCATGTTAACAATTGCAGACTTGAGGGCTGTGAGAATCTTTCATGTTACGTCAGCCAAAACACGAAAGTTTGTTTTAGTATGCCTATAATGCAAATTGCCGATCACAGTAGCCGCGCGGTCTAAGACAAGAACTGCTTTCGCCCCCTCGAAAGCTGGGGTCGTGGGTTCGAATCCCACTAGAGATATAGATGTCTGTGTGCATTTATTTTGTGTTTGTGCTGTTCTGTGTGTAGGTAGAGATTTGAGATGGGCTGATCCCCCGTCCAAGGAGCCCTACCGACAGGATACAGGATTTAGAAACTGAAACAAGACCTAACAAAGGGCCGACGAGCCACAATAGAATAATGCAAAGTATATATACGCTGCATAAATGGCTATCGGAATTATAGACTTATTCTTTTACAGTGTTTTCTGAGCTCCACACACAGAATAATGTCTTTAAAGTAAAAAATGTTAATTCATGTTCGTCTAAGACCTTAATACTACACGAAAGAAGCTATTAACCTTTATGAAAGTGGATATTAATCTGGAATAGACTACTTTACGTAATGCTCGTAGGGTTTGGCTTTAAAATATTTTATAATTTACTATGATATCTTTACTTTATATATTAGTACTTCTGAGAATAAAACATAAACTTTTCACAAGATTCAGTGGTTTGAATCCCACAAGAAATTATTGATATTAATTTCCTGAGCATATTTGCAAAGAGGAACAGAAAACAAAAGAACAAAATCCGACATTTGATATAAAAGGTAACATTTTACTGGTTCAAATGTGTATTTCTTTTCCAGTAATATTACAGCATTTACTATTAGCATGAGGGCGCCGGGTTAGCGCTGTCACTATAGTGACTGGCTTTGGGCTGGACGACCGAGGGGTCGGAGTTCGAGTACCGGTAGGGTAAAAAATATTATCTTTTCCACGTCGTCCAGACAGACTGTACGGCCCACGCAGCCTCCTATTCAATGCGTACTGGGGGCTCTTTCCCAGGGGGTAAAGCGGTCGGGTCTTTAAGCTGACCACTCATCTCCAACTAGTGCCAAGGTCAAGAAAACCTGGACTTACACATCCACTCCCCCATACGTCTTCATGGCGCAGTTCTTAATTAGTTAAGCAGAGGGGGAAGATTATTTTTTTAAATATTAATATTACACGAACAAAACCTGGATATTGAAATGTGAACATATTCTACCTGGATCAGAAGAAGTCCTATCCAATATCTGGAAGCTACTTGTAGCGTTAGTCGCTTCTTTTGCGTTTGAAGCAGGAAGAAGTTCGTGTATCTATTTCTCACTATCGCCGATGAACAGAAGCACATGGACTCTTCCCTTGTGCCAGTTATGCACTTATAATTCGAAGGTGTGCGCTCTGTAAACGTTGCCTACTGTGGAAGCATTACGGCCATCGGTATGTGCGTTGCGTGCACCCAAGTATCACGCACATTCGACAGATATCAAGACCTCAGTCCCCTTACTTAACCAAAATGTGACAAACACTCACATGAGCAAGTCTTGCAGGGTTCTGTTCGTGTAGCAGAACGGGAACGAAACTATTGTGGGATTCCAACTAGAAGGCGAGTTATGTGATTGCTTGGCACACTGAGACACACAGAAATATAAGGTCACCATGTTGCCAGAACCTCCTTTTGAATTTGGTGTTCTTGTGATCTAGCATCACTGTCAATATATTTCTTACTCTGCACCTCTAGTTTAAAATAAATTGACTCTTAAAACTAACTTTCTGCACTTTCTATTCAAAATTTGACTTCACTAAGCCCAAACAACGTCTGAAACATTCTCGTATATTAAGCTGTGAAGGTCACCATGAGAACGCACTGCAGCTGCAAAGGAACCGGACTGATGTCAACTGGCTTAGTACTTACAATGAGATATTTCGTACGAAATAGCAATTAATAACCACCCAGGTTTTTTGTTTAAATCACAGATTAGCAACGCTGAACTAGGCTGACTGACAGAAGCTACAACAATCACTTGTCTTACTTCCGTCGGGCTAAATTCCGTCTACATGATAACATGCTTCTGTCTAGTCCCTTCCTTAGGGTGTGATACCATATTTTCGTGGATTGGTCTGATACTTCGGATAATCTCCATCTTCAAACCAAAGAGATATGGGGCGGCCCGGAGCTGGTATTTATGGTTTCCCACCTAAAGTAATTAGACAATTCTGCGTTTTCTGAAACCAGGATGAACTATCTACTAGAACATGATACCATCGCTAGAGAACGGAAACAAATTATTTACTAACTACCATGAAATTCTGAAGATTTTATAGCTCATGACTTATTTGTTCACTGAGCATGAAATTTAAGGATGAAACTGCCGCTCTGGCAGAAGTGTACTCGGAAAACATTTCAAAATAAGGTTCAAAAGATCTGTCTAGTCCTCGCAGATACTGATGTTTACACCAGAACAAAAAAGTTCCTAAATTAAAAATAAACACTACAGATATTTACTAAATACTTTCGTCGTTTTTTTTTGTATGCAGGGTACAAATTTCGCACTAATATGGAACCCGAAGTTCCATTGCCGTGCTCACAAAACCCTGTCACTGGAGAATCTCCTGGAGAGGTTTGATATAGTTCATCTAATGTCATGTGTATGTTTTACGCCAGTATTATCCTCCTGTCTCCCCCTAGGTTTCCCACCGGTGTCTTATCTTGAGGAAAAATTGTGTATGCATTCCTCATCTTTCTCATACTTGTTAACAATTCAACGTCCTTCTCGAAGAACTCTTCACGTTACACGGAATGCCGAATATTCATGACCCTGTGTAAGAGTTGAGGGTTTCACGGCGGTGACTATGAAGAAAGCAGTCTTCTGGGATTTGGCACCGTGTATATGTGGTGTTAACCGACGTTTCGGAGGAACGTATCGCCTCCATCTTCAGGGTAGAAGGAAAAATATAAGAAATCCGCAAGCGAAGAGACACTGTTTAAGTCCCCGTCATATTTTTTTTCCTTGGCGCTACAGCTCCAATCTGGGCCTTGGCCTACCTCCATGAAACTCTTCGTTTCATTTCGGTCTACAAGAACTTAGACATTCAGTAGGACTCCTTGAGCGGGTGATCAGCTCGTCGCAAGACCTGTACACAAACACAGGAAAACGGATACACACACAAACACTGAACATCCATGCCCTGAGTGAGATTCGAACTCACGATCCCTGCTTCCGAGCGAGCGAAGACAGTGCATGCCTTAGACCGCTCGGCTACCGTGACCTTCTCCCCTTCTTATAAAGTGGTCAATACAAATGTGTACGTGTGTCTGATCGCAACAATATTCACAGGGTCATTTCAAGAGTGGGTGTAGGCGCGCCTTTCCGTTATCCCTCTCTCTGGTATTTCTTGCCCCTGGGTAATGTTCCCAAGGAAGAGACAGCCTGTTCGTGCTTGAACGAAAACAAACTGATTTATTAGCCTTCTTCAGGTTCTCACAGGGGTCATCGACAGGACACTTTACTTTTTCCTGTTTCGCTTTTATATATGTGTTCCTCTGTCCATTTTTTAATTCTCTTATTGCCTGCATCTTGCTCGGAGACAGCATATACAAATTTATGCGAATGGCTGACACAAGGCTAACAAAATGACCCTTGGTCATTATACAGTAATGTTAATGGTTCTACTATACTTTATAAAAATACAGGCCCAAGGAGAGGAATAAGGATAGCTCAGTCATTCCATCATTGATTCTTCGCATATTAAGAGAAATCGTGATTTGATACATAAGAGTATGAGAGCGGTGGAGAGTTTATGTGTCATAATTGTAGCTAGAATTGGGAAGTGCAGGGAGCAAAAGCATGTTGATGTTTGCGTCCGGATACGTCCGCGATGTACCTCCTTAACAATTTTCATATGCCTGGTTGTTTACAATAATTTATTAGAAATAGCCATTAAACCAACAGCTAGGTACAAATTTCATGCAGCAGACATTTTGATATTTGGCGCTATGCAAGCAATATCACCCTACTATAAGGTTCATATTTATCCAAGATTCATATTTGACTTTATGACCCCAGATTAAGCGACGCGGTTTTGATCCTGCAGTTCAACTTTGAGTGACCAATAATATTACTGATTGTAGGCACTTACAAAAATACGACATTGAAGTAGCCTCTAAAAGCATAAGGTTCATACAAAGTTTCCTTAAAACCAACTGACCCTTCCAAAGTCAGAATGGGGCAACATACACACAGACGAATACACAGACTGACACACAGACTCGTGATGACGTCTTAATGTTAATGTTCTTAAGACAGAAACTTAGGTTAAATTAACTTTATTTTTCCCCCAGTTTCTAGGTTAAATAAAAAAATTATTGCTGAAAACTACAAAAAAAATTAACAAATGTAATTTATAATCTATAAATATCAGGAAATGAACTTCATTTTACTGATATTACTGAATAATAAATGCAAATATACCAGGACAGATTGATCCCAAATGAACCCTCTCATTTTTATGTCTGAAAAGGACAGCAAAAGTATGATCCATCAACTTCATCCACATTACGAGTATTGTTAAGGAAATGCTTGAATAAGCACCTCATTTATTAAAGTCCTTCAAACCAGTGTGTAATCTGCATACCTGTTGGACATCCAAATTTTTTTTTGTATTGGCTTGTTTTACGAGTCTGTCGGCAAGTAGACTGCACGGCGTAAAACGGATGTAGATATTGTGTGAATGAAGATAATCCTGAAATACTTCCTGTTACTTAATGCTTGATGCATCTCCATCAGATGGGTGCCTCACTTCGAAAGCATTTGATTGCAGCTCATACCCGACAACTAACTTCTTTAAGACACAGTTCAAAGTCATCCAACCATACAGGCACAGATCTCTCAAGTAGCCTCTCTATTTAGGGTTTTATTACCAAATTTTTGTATTCATTTTTCATCTCCCATATATTTTACTTTCCACATATCTTTATATTCCTTTTATATATAGTTCTAACAACATAAGGTGAAGTGAACAAATCATGAAGTTTCCTGTCATGCAATTTCTACATCATCTTTTTTCCTTCCTTTCTTAATTCTGAAAACTCTCCTCGGCACTTCGTTCTCAGGCAACTCTATCCGTCTTCTTCCCTGAAGATGAGACACCAAGCTTTACACTCACGTCAAAGATGTTCACGTAATACGTGGTATTCTGGTGCACTGCTGAACGTAAATTTTAAGTTTTCCAGAATGTCACGTCTGCAGCCAACTAATAATAAAACATAAGTAAAAAGTGTACGAAACTAAATTCTTTGAAAGCGATAAATATTAGAAATTAAGACTTAAAAGATACTGAAAATTATTCTACCGCCAATAACAGTAAATCGAATGAAAGATATCAAATTTTACAAACAATATTCTGAGATTTGTAATAATTTTAACACATCTTTCAGTACTTTTAATACCTCTGGCACAAAGACAATATACTTATATAAAATATAATTCTCTCTTTCTCACGCATAAGCTTGAACGTCCGGTTTCTTACGGTGCGTGTGGTGCAGAGGACTTGCTGGTGAACTCCGACCTGGGAAGTGGTCCAGACTTGCTTACAAGATTCTTAGGCTACTTCAACTGCTCCTTTGCGGTAGGTGTCTTACGTAAGTCTCGGAGCAGCAGCGGGGAGGTGAAGCTTGCGGAACCTGTAACGACCTATCCGCATGTGATAGCGGCAACGTGTTAAAGTGTTTATGTGTCTTCTCTTGCTCCCTCCGCTGACACAAAATTTCTTTTATATTCTTTTTCTTACAGAAACCTGGTCAGTAGTGCCGTGTGGGCCGGGCCTTAGAGTTACAGGTTGTTTCGGAAAATATCAACCTTTGCATCTCGCAAACAGAACCTTGAACCACAGTACTTCCTTGATGGAACAAATTTTAGAAAAAGACAACCACAAAATAGCAGTTTATTTGAAATACGTATTATTCATATGTTTTATATGTAACAACATAAATGACTCAGAATTTTCCATTCTCATTCTAAGTATGCCTGGATTCGATTTTATGTATAATAATTACTGAAACAAGGACATCTGCGATTTACTTTTGTTCAGTGGACGGCACAGTAGAAAGAGCGATTTCTCGACAATTTGCTGAAACTGAAAACACGTTCCAGAACTATCCTGAAATAACACCGCCTTCTTTACAATTTTATGAGCTAAGAATTGGTCGCTGCTTAATTACTTGTCGAGGCACGCGGTAGCGTAGTTGGTTGAGGCACTATCCTGCGAGCCAGAAGGTCGCGGGTTGAAGTCCCGATGAGGTCATTGGATTTTTTCCAATTGACCTAATCCTTCCAGCCGCACTATGGCCCTGGGGTCGACTCAGCCTCTAACAGAAATGAGTACCAGGAATATTCTTGGAATATTCTTGGGGTTAAAGGGCGGCCGGCGCGTAGGGCTGACAACCTTACCGCCATCTATGAGCCGATTGTCTAGGAAATGCTGGAACCTCAACATCTCTCAACCCTATGGGCCTCCACGGCCTGTTACAGGTATACCTTTGCTTTTTTACTTTACTTACTTACTTACTTGCTTGTAAAAAGTTCAGTTTCTTTAATAAAGAGCAGAAAGTTCGTGTTGTCTATTGTTGGTCACATATGACATAAATATTTGGTCTCTTGGGCTTAACCCTTTAAAGCCCACTAGTTGCTAAATATACTGGATTATACCTATGTAAGTCAATTCAGATAAAATTATACGAATTTTAAGTAGTTTTTACTTGAAGTTGCAGAACATTTAAATCCCATTCCACTCTTGAAACAGACGTTTCAGACTTTGGCTAGCGCTCTTCAGCTTAGCGCGAGAAACATCTGTTTGAGCCATAGAAGTAACCAGAGGCCAACACCAGAGCCCGCCATTGGGCCAGTTCTAGTTCCTTCTAATCCTCCCAACCCGTCTCCCTAAGATACATTTTAATTATTTCTTCCCGTCTTTTTCATGGTCTTTCAAGCAGTGTTTTCCAAAAGGTTCTCCTAGAAAAATTCTGTATGCGATCCCAGTCAACTCAGTCCAGTTACATCCCTAACCCATCATAGTGACCTGTATTTAAATAACCTCACCTAGGTGACTGGTAGGGCTCATGAAGTTCTTCTTTATGTAACGTTCGAAACTGATCATTTACGTACTATTTTTATGTTCAGAACTGATTACTTGCGTCGCCCTTCTTATGTTCAGACATTCCTGGCCTCTTGGTTCCGACTCTTTTAAACTGTGCTGATTTCATTCATTTGATGAACTAATAAATGACGTTTCACGCCCGTTCAATAGTGAATGTACGGATAATGCCTTGCACTAAGTCACTATCTTTTCAAATGTGAGGAAATCCAATTTATTTTCTATAAAAGCGTTCAAGATAAATCATGTTTAAAATGTTTCAATAGTACCAGATATTTTATTTATTTATTTATTTATTTATTTATACTACCGAGCCTGATTCAAATTCACAGGTACTTGGTTCGAATCTTAGCCGAGAATTCAATATTCCTGCAGAATATACATACAGTTTTATATTCAGTTCCTATAAGAAAACATAACATAGAAATATTGTTCGTGTTCTAGTTCATATATCTGGAGCCACGACTAACAATCATTCTTCCTGATATTATACGACGCTAAGTAATTTCAGTAGTTGATGGAGTTTTATAAAATAGCCTAGTAACCAGTTGATCGCACTGTAATATAAGAAACACTTTCGTCACATCTGAAGCGGAATTTATTTTGCGAGACGTCCTATAGCAGGACCGTGTGCCAGGCATACGGGCTCCACACCATCACGTGTTTAGTGCTGAAATCATAAGTGTTGCTTGCATTCGAGGTAATTATTCTTATAGAAATTGGAAGGCTGTTTTGTGCTTTGAATTATAACCTCGCAGCACAACAACAAATGTTGGCGCTAGTTTCTTCAGCCAATAAATGGAAAGAGAACGTGCGCTTTGTGGGTAACAGTGACAGACAGATGGCTTCATTTACATTACTTATCAGGTAAACACGATTCTCTGTAAGAATAGATTTCTTTGGTAACACAGAACAGGTGAACGTAGCAGTGGATATAAAAACTTCTTATCGTAAGGTAACCGGTTTGAATCTTGGCCGGATTTTTAGTTACAATAAGTTTCAAAATGCACTTCGTCAATTTTTTCAGACAAATCAGGGTACTTGAAATAGGTCATGACTCTACTTCTTAGCCCTTACACCCTTGAATCCGGTCTATCTCATGTCCCTCAACAAGATCATCTCTGCAGTCGAAACAGAGTCCTTAATTGTGTCGTTAACTTAAAATTAATGCCATATTTACACAGTCTTGATACAATAACTCTGTGAAGTGTTTCATTCATGTTCAAATACCTGGCGGAGGTCGTCGAATTTTTAAGGGCGGAAAAATTCAGGGAACCAGTCGTCCGGGAGGGACTTTAAGCCGTGGGTCCCGTGTCGTAGCTTTACGGCACGTAAAAGAACCTCATATCTCCAAATGAGGTCACTGAGCCAAATTACGGACGTTTCCCGCCCAACAGCAGTCTCTAATACCTCCGGTAGATGAGGGAAGCATTATAGATACCACTCAGCTAGTAGAGCCGGTCTCGCTGGCTGGGCGGGACTGATGGTAAGCACCAGTACCGGTAGGATATAGAGACTGGTAGAATATCATAGAGGGAAGCACAATGGACCAAGACAGGTCTAAGTGCATGGGAAACCCACCCTCTCCAATAACTAACTAACTGACTAACTAAACAATGTCTGGCACCATTTAGGATCGTTTTATAGTAATAATTAACGTAAGGTGGGGGGACTTTTTTGAAAAGCTGATAATCGCTCAGCTCATTAAAAGAACTTTCTGATATCACACATTCTAGTTATTCTTCGCAGTGTTCAAAAGGTCCTGTCACCGGACTCTACCGTGACCAAAATAAATCCTGCCCACAATGTCAAAATTGTATTTTAAGATCCATTTTAATATTATCCTCCCAACTTACGTTTATTTTTCCAAAATAATCTGGTCTCTTAAATTTCCGCGCTAAAATGTTTTACAATTTTTTTCATTTCCCAGTGCGTGCTTCAAGTCGCTCCAATCTCATATACCTTAATTTTATCACACTAACAGTGTTTTGTGAAGAGAAAAATTGTGACGGCCTTCACTGATTAATTGGATAATAACCGAGTATGTAATTTTCTCCATTCTTTTTCTCACTGTTCCACTCTTAAGTGCAAATATCTTTTCAGTACCTTGTTCTCAAAAACCGTCAATCTACGTCTCTATTTATTTACCAGTGAAGAGAGAGAGGGCCCGTACAAAACAGAAAGAGAAATTATAATTTTATATATGTCAATATTTCAGCTACTAGGTAGGACAGAGACAAATAACTTTCAAGATGGTTGCTTCGCCGCGCGTCCCGGTGCAGTGTACTGCACTCCCGCCTAGCATTCAGGTAGTCGCGTGTTCAAGTCTCGACCTAAAGCCTGACTATTATCATTAACTTTTGTCTTTTGTTTTCTTCATTTCCCCCAAATAATTCCCGGATAATACCTCAAATTAGACAGTCACTGCTTCCTTCCATATCCAATTTATTATTCACTAATTATCACATGATGCGATGATGTATACACGAGTAATATGAGCCGTTGGTAGCACTGTCACTATGTTAGGTGGGTCCCTGTCACCACGGCATGGCGCGTCCTCAGGTTGCGGATGAAGGAGACGCCATCCAGGTATGGAGGATAGCTGCGAATATATTGAATAAGCAGTCGCGGACAGATGACAAATGGTGGTCCTCTAGTTTTGAGATTGGGCGTGCGGCTAACAACTCCTCGCCGCTAAAAATAAGCTTGTTACGAAATTTTGCAAGAAGCCTCGGACCTGGACGGATTCCTTGAATAAACGACCTAAGCGAAAGAAAATGGATATGAGATTTCGTACTTGGAATGGTGGATCTCAGATAGTATGGGATGGTATGCTTTGGATTGGTCTGGCTCAGGATAGGGACCAGTGGAGGCTCTTGTGAACACGGTAAAGAACTTTGGAGTTCCAAAAAATACGGGAAGTTTTTGAGTAGCTGCACAATCAGTAGCTTCTCAAGATGGGCTCAGATCCATGAGTGAGTGAATGTGAGTGAGGTAGCACTGTCAAGTAAACAAAAGTATAGCCACTTTAATGATAAAAGGCAGCAAAGAACAATGAAAATGTGTGATCCGATTCTTGTGATCAGATAAAGAATGGCGAATCTGCGTGGCAACAGAACTGTACAAAACCAGAAAAAAAAAATTAGAGGAAATTCAGTGGTAGAATTTAGAGGAGGCCGGGCGAGCACTGTTGAGGATATGCATTCGGGTTATTCATCGATACAACTTGTGTCGGCGTTAACGAGTAAATCGATTGTCCCTCTAAAGAAGAAAGAACGTTAGCGGAATTACATTTTAAACCATGAAAACATATGGTTCAAGAATTACTTCAAAACTAACAGAAATCTTTCATTCTAATAAAGTTAAGAAACTTGTGAAATGCTGACAAAATGCAATAGAGATTGCTTAGAAAAAGTAAACTAGATCAAGATGTTTTGTGAAAATTTGTCAAGACTTACACTTGAAATACGTCGAAAATACTACCTACCTTAGCGTACAAAGACAGTAATTACTCTTATAACAGCTATGCTCTAAATGGCTAATATATTACTACCTTATGAAACTACAAGACCTTAAAAATAAAATAAAAACGAGTAATGTAATGAACGCATATGCTAATTTTATATTTTCGTTTGAAAAATCACCACAAAGTGAATCAGTCAACTAAAAAATAAGGCTGGCGTGTCTGTAGTTAGAAAGAAGAGTGATATAAAAAATCAAATGATGTTTTTAAATCTAATTGTAACGGGGGAGACCTAGGGGCTCTTCGCAATCTAGTTTTGACTTCCAACGGAGTTTCAAGTGAAGAGTTAGTGTTGCCCGGAACTGGTTTTAAGCTCAGCAATTTCGGCTGTAAAAAAAAAAAAACTGTACATATACATATGAAAGAATGGAGTAACATATGTCGCTATGGTCAATATACCCTAGGCGATTTTAATATTTCTATAGCAAAGTATGAGTTCATGCATTCGTAAAACATACAGGTAAAGAGAAATTTACAACATTAGTTAGCTAGCTCTAATTCTGTTATAATTTCTGCCTTTCTAGTAAACTTTTCGCTCACTCGTGATACTTCTCTCCACAGTGATGTCCTCAATACATAATTTGCTTCTTTATCTAGACAGTTTTACTAGATTTAAGTTAATTCTGTATGGAGTTTTTGGAATCTGCCCATCTTTCCCAGGTCCAAAAAAGGAGAACAGTATTTCCGTCGGAACATTTAAGAATTTATTTGACTCTGTATATTTATAAAACAAATTATATTCCTGAAATGTACTTGTAATAAATTTTGAAAAAGTATTCCGGCTACTCAGGAAATGTACCAGGCCGTGAAGGCCCATAGGGTTGTGAGACATTGAGAGTCCCACATCATCTAGACAATCGGCTCAAAGATGACGGTTAGGTTGTCAGCCTTACTCGCCGGCCGCGCTTTACTCCCCAGGAAAATTATTTAATTAATTCCTGGTACTCATTTCTGTTAAAGGTTGAATAAACCCCAGGGCCCAGTGCGGCTGGAAGGATTAGGTCAACTGAAAAAATCCAGTGCATTAATATTAAATTTGTGGTGTTTAAAAATATAAAATATACGTTATCACGAAAATAGAGAATTAGGAAAGAATTACGAACTTATCATTAAAATTAACATCCAAAATTCCTAATACTGATGCGCAGAAGCGAACCATGAGTGGGATACAAGCGTGTGTAGGCCTATGTACTGTCTAAAGCAAAATTAAACGAAAGTTAGAACAGGAAAGTTAGAAATTTATTATAATGTCACAGTAATATTTATGGCCGGATTGTGTGCTAATTTTGGCTAATAGCATGCAAATTATATGAATAAAGATGAAGCACTTTATAAGCCGTGAAAATAACAGGCCGATATGTGTTCAGGATTTCATTCTTATTATAAATATTCCTCAGAAATTTACATGCCTATATCTAAACACGACTCCATATCTCAAATCCATTTTGATGATACAAACTCTTTTAAGGCAATCCACCAAGCTAGACGCGTGCAACAACTTGGAAATTGGTCCATGCGTAAGGAAATTGATGGTTGCCCCGTCCTGTGCAATATATCACTTCTTTCCCTAGTGACCATAAACAATTCAAACCTAATCTGCATGCCTCATCAAAAAAATAATGTAACAAGAAAAGGTAGCGTGCATGTGTATATCCTGTAGGAAGTTCCCCATCTTTATACCGTACTCAAAGTTGATTGCAGATTCTCAAGACTGCATGTGTCACAGTTTTACAGAAAACTAATACAGTTATTTCCCTAACGCATTATTCTGACTGGTTCAGAGCATCTTAAATCTGTGAGATATTCATGTTAGAGGCACAAAATAGTTTCTTTAACATCCCGAATTTTCTGTTTCTCCATTTTTGTGTGAGCGGTAAGCAAACGTCTAGCACTCTTTCGTTGATTCGCAACGTTTTAATTCGAATAGATTATTTACTAAACGGGAATATATACACATAAAGTATAAATTAAAACGTGTCTGCAACATATCATAAAATTATTCAGGAAACTGAACACTCACTTTTTCTTATAATTATCATAATATATGTCATGTTGTTAAATTAAATTAAATATAGCGCCCCTTACGATCTTGGAGAAATAATCTGTGAAGGTGTGAATTATGTTGAATTGTCTCAGGCGATCAACAGAGCAAGAGGTAAAACCCCAAAGCCGATGTAACTAAAAAAATCTTTACTAGTTACTAATACGTGTCACGTGTTAAAGATAAGCAGCGACACACACACACACAGAGAGCCTACACAGAATAATACCTGAACAGCAATAAAACAAGAAGTGGCCGCTGCAGCACTATAGACATAGGGCGTGTACCCTGAGAATTTTAATTTTTAAAAAATTTGGAAAAAGAACAGAAATTTTATAGACATTTTAACTTGAATTAAAGTTTTAAAAAAGTGCCAATTTTAGAAATCAAATTAACGCGTGTAGGTTAACAAAGATTTTATACATACAATTAGAAAGACTGGTGATTTTAAATTTTAAACTACGGGCAGTGTAGCAGGTACGTAAGAATACACACCTGATGATGGCCATTTAGGGCCGAAATATGTAGAGTGGAGGAGGGAAAGAAGAAAGAACTTCAATTAAATTTTTGCACTTAAGACGGTGTTTGTCTCATATTCATTGTGTGAGTGTAACAGGATGATCAAATATAATATTGCAAATAATCGCTGTTTATTGTAACAGCAATAGGATACACGCAAATACATTCTGTAGGCAGAATACATAGTTTTATTATGTTATAGCAGGTGCTACACATAGTAACCGTTGGGCTTTAATGGGTTAAAGACCCGTTTTATTATCCTTTCTACGACTGTGCCTCCGATGTGATTTTTTCTTTACAACTCTCCGACTAAACTGTTGTATCCGTCTGATATGTATTTATCATCTTTCCATCAGTTCTGCATACTCCATAACTTCAATCTTCTTGTTTCGGTCGTCCTAATAACATGTTATTGATAGTCCAAATTACAAAATTTCTAACAGTAATATGATTCATTCATTCGCAACATCCCAATTTGTACAAAGCGGCACTGAGATTTCATCGAGCCAGTACACGCCTGACTTCGACGCAGCCAATGTAAGAGGAAGTGACGAAAATCGGAGAGTTATTTAATACGTACCATGTCTTATCAATAATAGCGAGCTTCAGCGGCCAAATAACGGGCTGCATGTTAGCCGAGTGTATTAATGATATGAAGTACGCCAAATACGAAGCTACGTACCACCCAGTACAGCCCATACCATGACTTTATACCCCATCCTTACATCCATTTCCTTAACCCTCCTTTTCCATAGCAATTTTTGCGTCCTCGCTTTGTATCGTTTTTTCTGATCGATCGAAGGAAGTCATTTCCTATCATTAAATAGCTGCTGCTAAAGGAACGTTACTCACGCAACCCAATCTCGCAATTTGTCGGCAGTCTCTAAGTTGTAACTTTCCGTTATTTCTTTCTCATCATCATCATCATCATCAGTAATCTGTCAAGATGACAGGTCCACAGTCTCTTTCAAAACAATTCCTCCACTTAATGCGATCTAGAGCTTTCTCCTTCAAATGACAGTATCCTCTTCTGTCCCCAAGGTCATCCAGCATCTTCTTACGTCTTCTTCCTCGTCTTCTTGTCACTTCTATCCGCCCATCTATCTTTCCTTCGATAGCTTCTTTTAGAAGGCAGTTTCTGCGTAAAACATGACCAATCCAATTAGCCTTCCGTTTTCTTATTTCATGTAGGATATTCCTCTGCTCACTGACTCTAATTAACACTTCTTCATTTCTCACATAATCGGTCCAACTGATCTTCTCCATTCTTCTCCAACACCACATTTCGAAACTTTCCAGATGTTTCTGATCTACTGCCCTAAGTGTCCATGTTTCAGCCCCATACAGAGCTATGCTCCAAATGTAGCATTTCACTAGTTTCTTCCTCAAATTTAAGTCCAATTTGCTGGTAAAAAGATTCTTCTTCTTGCTAAATGCAGCTTTTGCCATGGCAATCCTGGATTTAATTTCACAAGTACACCTTCCATCATCTGTTAACAAGCTACCCAAATATTTAAAACATTTCACATTCTCCACTTGTTTTTGGTCTATCTTTATTGTGACTGGGGTTGGTTGTCTCGAAATTTTCATTACTTTTGTTTTCTCCACATTCATTTCCATGCCATAGCACCTTCCAATTTCAATTAATCTATCAATCATGCCCTGTAGCACATAATTTAAATATAAATTAGTTTCTGATTGCAGAGTCCCATGGAAACCTGAGCTCCAGAGCTATTATTGTCGTTAGCTGATTTAAAAACAGCAGCCTCTGTCAACTTAGAAGACCGAAGATTAAGATGGACAAACAGAGGTACGTTTTCTGTAGTTTCATGTGTGTATGAAACTCGATTTCCCCTAAGGGAATATATATACGTATATATGAGTATATAATACTTAAAAAGAAGAGCATCTCCAATTAAGAAAAGTAAGTAATCGTAAATGTAAACGTAAAAATTGTCCCTGTACTTAACCAATTAAGCACTATGCAGTGAAGACATATGGGGGAGTGGATGTGATTTCTTGACCTCGGAACTAGCTGAAGGTGACTGGTCAGTTTCACGCCCCGGCCGCTTCAGCCCCAGGGAAATGGCCCCCGGTACCCATTTGATAGGAGGCAAGGTGGGCCCCAGAGCCGGTCTGGAGGACGTGCAGAAGAGAAAATTTTTTATCCTACCGGGGGATGTACTCCGACCCCTCGGTCGTCCAGCCTGTAGCCAGTCGCTATACCGACTACGCTATCCCAAATCCAGATGTAAGAAAAGTGAAAAAATAAAGTTTGCATAATTTGCAGTCTTCATTGTATGATAATAAAGTTTTGGGCAGAAAACGTAGAAGCCAACGGTAAAATAAGACAAATGCGAAGAATATTATCGGATAACGTTAAATACAGAGGCTGTTTGCGCCTCCTATTCGAAGAAGAGAAAGTAATATCAAAAATAATCATAGAGAAATCAGTAAGGGGGTTATGAAGGCTCATGGTAGCGTCTTACCTACGCCCATATCTCCAAGTGGCCTGTTTCTTCAGATTCTGCACTAAATTTGTATGCACATCTCTCAGCTTTCTCATGTGTGTTACATGTCCTGACCATGCCACAGTCCTCGACTTAATCACCTCATTAATATTAAATGGAGGACAGAAGTTTTAAATATTATCAATATTAAATTTTCTTCGTCCTCAGTCTTCGGTGCAAATACTCTGCTTAGCCCTTTTACCGAAACAACCTCAAACAGCGTAGGCAGCAGAAAGAAATTGTTAAATAGAGAACCATAACTGATAGAGCGCCGTCCCATTACCTACATCAGACATGGATATAGCTGTAGACTTTAACATGAAATTATAAGCAAGCGATTATTATCAAAGTGAGGAAAAAATATCTTATTCGGTACCCGAAAGCACAAGTAGCCCTACGAGATCCCTATAACAAAGCAGGTTTGCTGGCCCATTTGATCTCGAAACTCGGTTTTGTATTGTAAGAAGACTGGAAAGGGTGTACTTAATAATTCATTATACAAATTAAAAAAGGGCGTTCTTTCGGGATTATTAAGCTTACTTTAATTTGTAAATAATTAAATGCAAATTTACTGAATATCTGCCACATCAAATTTCATTAAAATCCATGAAAGGCTTTACGGTATTGTATATAAAGTTCCATTAATTAGTTTATGAAAACTAGATGTTATTACAGATGAATATTACTGAAAATCATAACTGTTGGACAATTTTTGGCGCACGTCTTCCTTGTCAATTTTCAACAAAGTCTGCGAAACCGTTTATGTGATTCACGGGAGAGTCCATTTACGGCTCTAAGCAAACTAGATTTATACTGATTGGCATGACTGCAAATCGGAGTTTTCCCAAAAATTTTGGTGGAAGTCTCCAGTTTTGAATTTGAAGAAAATCCTACTAAGATTACAGGTGCTGACAATAAGTCACAAACAGAAAAACATGACCTCTACATAAGGAGTTATTTTTTTACCTTTCGAAGGATGCATTAAGACCAATCATATTCTCCAAGCAAGGACAGCAGGGATGAAGGAAGTGAAAACACTGGACGGACGAAAGGATTTTACAAACAGCGACAGTAATAACTTTATCATAGTAGTTGATGCCTGAGTAGGATATGAAGAAAAAGTAACAGCTCGAAAGAATTAATACATCAATGGCATGCAATGCTAAGACGGATGAGGGAGGTTTAAGAGGTTCCGTATAAGGTACAGAGTCTTTCTTAGTTGCATTATCAATAAATAAGGGGCACGCGGCAGCGCAGTTAGTTGAGGCACTATGTTACAAGCCGGAAGGTTGCGGGTTCGATTCCCGATGAGGTCATTGGATTTTTTTAAATTGACCTAATCCTTCCAGCCGCATTTTAGCCCTTGGATCTTCTCAGTCTCTAACAGAAGTGGTCACCGGGCATCTTCCTGGGGGTGAAGGGCGTGTAAGGCTGACAACCTCACCACCATCTGTGAGCCGATTGTCTAGAAAATTGTGTCTCGATGTCTCACAATCCTATGGACCTCCACGGCCTGTTAAATGTATAGTCTTGTCTCTCTTTTATTATTATCACTAAGGAATATCTGCATGGAATCTTCAAATGCATAGAAGTAGAGAAATAGTGGGTGGGGTGATGTGGAAGGTGGGAAAGAGGAGAAGAGAAAGGTTTCATGATTGAAAACAGGGAGGGACTAAGCCCAAAAAGAATGTGTGGCTGTCGAATGAATAATTCGAATCCCCATTTCAGCAGTAGAGGAATATATTGCTCGTCATTACAGTTTATCACATTGGATGGCGGATATTGGAGCTACAATATTGTGTCTCTACCAGGTACCGGCATATCGCCATATTCCAAACATTCCGTTTCCTTTCTTCTGTAATAAACCTACTAACTAACTCCATGGTGAAGTCGTCTTTTGGAAAAGTTTATAGTTATCAGCTTGTCACAGAAATTTCCTGCTTTTATCGATTTCTAAAATCCATTATAGTATTCAAAGGAAACACCACTGGATCCCATGAGGGAGTTGAACTCAGTCCTCAGTCTCAAACGCGTTTTCTCTCAGATCAGACTAACAGATGAAGAAGGGTAAGGGGAAATCTACTCTCAGCTACTTGGCCATAGCTGGTGCTAGATTACGGGTCTAAGTGGTATCATGAGGAGACTCTACTGTCCCTGGCATAGGGACGGGAATGCATTGCAGGGACCCTGCCACTAGTCCTTGGGGAAGGAGGCTTTGTATCTCCTCTTCGAAGGGCCCTTCTGCTGTCGTGGGTGGAGCGACAGTCAAATCTCTCGCGGGCTCTTGTCCCATTGTGGACAAGATTGAAAGTGATCTCTCGATAGGCGATGTATGATCTAATTACTACGATAGCACAGACAGGCTATCTCAGGTTCTCTAGACTCGGACAGCGCTCGAATGCGAGTCTACCTGGGACCATGTGGGGCTCTATTTTCCTTCGTGTAATGACAGAGGGCGATTGGAAGGTCCTTGCCACCAGTTCTTTGAGTTAAGGGCTTCCTCTTCCATCTTTGAAGGGCTCAGGGATTGGGTGTTCTCTTCTTTTGTCGTGGATGGAGCGACATTTAAATCCGTCAGTAGCTTTGGGGAGTGTCGACTGAGGGCATGGCTGCAAGCGGTCTCTTGATAGGGGTAAATAACCTGAGTATCATGAAAAAGTGGAGAGGCTTGCTGATCGAGTGAGCTTGGGGTAAGGGGGGGGAGCTCCAGTCTCCAGTGCTAGAGGCGTCGACTGGGGCGCTATTATGAGTCTAGATGGGACCAGGATGGGGCTTCGCTGTCGCTGATGCAAATGCAGGGGCTGCTAGAGGGTGCCTGTCTCCATTGCTTGTGAAGGGGGAGATTTCCTTCTTACCTTGAATGGCTGGAGATTTAGGTCTTCTGCTGGCAAGGATAAACATTCAAAACTCTATGGGGTCCTTACGGGATCCAGTGATGGCAAGACTGTAACAGGCTTCTTGATCAGGGCAAATAACCGGGCTTTCAGGACGAAAAATTAGAGAGTTTACAAAAGAAGCGAGCCTGTACAGGTGGCCCGTCTCCAAGGATCTGAGGCATCGGCTGGAGCCTGACCCCAGCTGGAGCCAGCGATGGGGGCTCAGCCGTCTCTGTCAGTGAACGGCAGTGGGTGGTATTAGGCGTCCCACCGTCAGCAATCAAAGGGGTGATCTTCCTATGGCCCCCGGGGGAGGGAGGGTGGCTCCTGCTGCCGAGTAGAAGCAGCCGTCAGCTCTCAGAGATTTTCATGAAGGGGGCAACGACATTAAGGTCGAATGACGTCTCTTTATGAGAGTGAACAGCTTGTCCATCAAGACGAAGGAATGTCTGACCAGTGGAAGAGGCTGATGAAGAAGATGCCGCTTCTGGGGGAACTCAGAACTCGGCTGGCGTTCGGTTGCGGATCCAGCTGGGACCAGTGGTGGGAGATCTGATGTCCCTGTCGGTGAGTGACAGACGGTGTCCGGGATATCCCGCTGCCAGCAGCCCAAGAGAATGTAGCATATGCCAGTGCCGAACTTAGATATACTCGTATGACCTCGGACTCTACATGAGTAGGTGTGATAGAAATTAAGAGGGCTCTGTTTTAAGGGCCCTAGCAAAAATAGAGGAGCACAGCGGACCCAACAGTGGTCAGAGCTCTTGGGGAGAATACCTAGGTCTCCAAGCTGGCAACTTCCCATAACACTTTCCTACTAAAACGTTTGACAAAATTCTGATTTTCCCTCTCTGAATTTTATTGAATGGTGGCTGCAGGAATAATAAAAGCTATAGAATTCAGTCTCTGAAGCGAGTGTATCTTTTATTCTTCGGTTATTTAAGGATGTCACATCAACTGACATGTTTTATTTATTTTAGTGAAAGTAATAGAATTTAATTCATGAATTATTCAACAATGCTGTCAGTGGGTCAGATGGCAGGATGATCAGTGAATAGTGAATTGGAAAGTACATGAAAGAAGCCGCGGTACACTTTGAGGCACTATTCCGGCATTTGCATGGAAGGATGAAAGTCACCAAGAAGGGGCTGTCAAATAACCGGTTTCTTTTCAATATATTATTCAACGATGTTCGTGATATCGGAAGGAAGCGCCTATTGCTTAATCAAGGTTCTATCCCAGCATTTTTCTGGAGGGACGGAATAAAAGTACCAGAAATCTGCAGTCACGATAGCCATTATCTATGCCGAGATTCGAACCGATCACATCCCGGATACAAATCTAGATAGTCACCTGTTGACCATACGGGCCGAGATATAAATCCGGGAGTTCACGAATACAAAGCAGGAATGCTACCAACATACGCAGTGAGTTCTATGACGGGAGTGCGAGGTTATGTCTCTATCCTGCAGACTGAACAGTGCACTCATTTCGAGATACTGACAGAATTCGGCACATTTGTGCTCCAAATTGGGTGACACCATGTAATAACATTGTACTGGATACAGAGTACGTAAAGTGTTCTGCTGTTCCGCCATAGTCTTGATTGACTATTTTAATGATGATATCAGGACACAATAGGAATTCACGTATCTAAATGTGGACTGAAAGTTAACACATTTGCCAAATGGACACCGAAATGAACGTACTTGGAGTGAAACGCATTTGTCTATCAAATACATTTTACTGAGTAAAGTATAAAGCAAGCTTGTAGAAAGATATTCATTATAATTTACTAAATAGTTGAAAGGGTTTGAAAGGACCAGAGATTAAGAGAAAGGAAACATACAATAGATATGTAAGCTGTCAAACTTGATCACAAATAAACAGTAGCGTTTTCTTACTATTTATCTGTAACCAAAAATTTACGTTGCAAGAATTAGGATAGATGAAGCATACAATACTATTTTTAAATCAAAATCCTCATTTATTGCAGAGACAAGAAAGCTCTTGATGTTTTAGAATTGGAATGTTTCTCTGAGGGGTAATCTATTTTGTTTAATATAAAAGTGATTTGAGAAATTATACGAACTATAATCTTTGGAAAATTTTCAAAATTTCCACAAGTATTTTATGGTGTTGAGAATAGAATAGTTCCTGATAAAAAATGGTTTAATAAACACTGAAAATTATCTACATATTTTCAACAAAATGAAAACTTTTGTCAGTGTTCGAAACAAGAAGTTTCCTAAAGTATGAACATGTGAAATTAAACGAATTTTATGACGATATGTAAATCTTCAGAATTAGCGGATATATTTTGAAAACATAAAAGTAGTACGACGATGAAATTGTCTCGCAGCTATTCATATTTTCAAAAACATAAAAACTTTAGAAGTTTGGAAGCGTCGCATTGCAATACTGTAGTAAGACGAAATTTTTTTAAACATAATGAATTAGTTAAATCAATATATTCAAAATAATTTGCTTTAATATCATGAAGCTGCCGAGGCATGATCATGAAAATATACTGAAAACGAGACGTTGGGATAAGCCAGTAAATTTTTTAAGACCATAAATTTTTAAAAAATCACAAATTTCATAAATTTAAAGAATGTAAAAATGACAGAAATTGGAAGATTCTCAAGAATTATAATTTGATTACATTCTTAAACTAATATAATTTAAAAAATTCTTAACAACATTAATAGATGCATAGGTGGACAAGGCGATATATTCATTTGAAAGGTTGAAATATCTATTAAATACTCCTTGGTTTTAGTCCGCAAGCGAACTATACCGACCGAGCGACCGCCGCTTGTCGGCGAAGTTGGTGATCGAAAAATGACTTTTCATAATTGTTTGGAATTTGAAAACTTCAGAAGATGTATGAATGTGAACATTTCAACATTCTCAAAAATCTCTGATCTTTCAAAGCGCAAATGAATATGACGACATCTTTGATAATATTCGCCAAGAATTTAAAATGTCCTACCACCGAAGTTCGTACTAATAAATTCACTGGACATTTAAATGTCGGTCGGTATGTGGTTAAGTATTATCGGTCTAGATTTGTTTTTATTCAGTTTACACTGCATGACAAATAGCAGTGATTATCCACAGATAATATTTATCAGGCATTGAATAATATTTTTTTATGGTGATCTACACGAAACTTTACTTTACAAACACACTGTCCACATAAAAATTAGAAATTCAGACGAAGGGGATAAGATTCAAAGATTACAATTATACGTTCTAAAATCCAGTTTCCAAGCAATTAACCTTCTTAATAATTGGAAAAATCCTGAATCTATTTTTCTCTCGGAAAAAGAGAATCTTGAATAAAGCAACAGTTGGAATCACATTTAAAATCAGAGTAGAATAATAATGATAAGAATAAAAAGTGTCAGATGATAATTACAAATCCGGAAGACGTGGTCTCTTTCCTGCTCCAAAATTGGGGTTGCTCATATCCACCCAACCCCTCCTCAAGCGTCGCGTAGTCTTCTGTTAACCGTGTCTCATTTGACAGGACTTCTTTCTTGCCACCCCTTCACCCATTCATTCGCTCTTCTTTCTTTTCGACAAGTCGTCTTTAATTGAAACCATGAAGGGTGGCGCATACGGAAATCGGGATCACATTTCTAAAACTCTGTTCTTTTTCTTTTTTTTGCAAATTTTACTACACGAACCGTACACTTACTAACTGACCAACCAACGAATTGAATCCACAGAGCAGAATCCTCCTTGAGAAGGTAACCCCTGTTCAGTTACTTCATTATGTAGAATCAGAACGTCCATTACATTTTTCGTTTAGTGCATTTCCCTGCTCCCTTTTATGAGCCAGCTGAATCTGATCCACACTCCAATTCTATATCTCTGAAATCATGATTAATAGAGTTTTATCATAAGTATGTATTATAAAAGACACTTCTTGTAACTGGCGATCCACAATTATCACAATGACTCGTAATTACTGGCAATGAAGTCGAATTCAGAAGCCGAAGAGAGTTTTCTAGTGAATCTAAAATAATTGGTTGCTGTAGGTGTAGATACTCAGGTAAAAGGACGGATGTTTAAGACATATTTTAATATTACTTGCCATATACGCACAGAATTTCCCAGTGGTCTTTCCTTTCAAGTCTTCTGACAAAAATTTTAGCGAATATCTCTTCTACATGCTCATCCAATTTCATATTCCTTGACTTGATCAATCCAATATTAGCATTTGGCGAGGAGTACAAATTATGAAGCTCTTTGTAAAATATTTACCAGCTTCCTGCTGTATCCGCCATTTTAGGTCCAAATATTTTCTCTCAGCACTTCGCTCTCTTTTTCAGTCTGTGCTCTTCCTATAACAGGAGTGACAACGTTTCGCATCCGTTAAAGGCAACAGGAAAATTTATAGTTCCGTATCTGTAAGATTATAGGTGTTAGACAGGACGAAAAAGAGGCGGAACTCAGTGGCAGCAAGTGTTGTTACTCGAATTTGATCTGCTCTTAATTTCCTCATGAATCAAATTTTGATTTCTTAAGGTCGTTCCCAAATAATCTACTAGCTATATCTGGGCTACGATTTTTTCCTAGATTTGGGCGAAGAGACGTGCATATGAACTTAGTTTTCTGCATTTGCTTCTACGAGTAGATCACTTCTTTGTCAGCGTACAATAGATCTTCTGTGTTACTTTTTGTCGTATTTACATTTTCTCTAAGAAAATTAACATCAGCTTATACCAGAAGCTGTATTCCATTCATTTTCTCCTCTCGGTTCTCTTAGACCCCTCCTTCGCCCAAAATGGTACCACGTAAAGAAGAATTGGAATGCAATGGCTATAAAGTGTATCATTTTTTCAGAACATTCTGAGTAGGAAAGGTATCAGACAAAGGTTTACGTATAAAATTTTCCTATAGGTTTCATCTGAACACGTTTTAACTGCCCTAACATATTTTATGAGGAGGATGAGGTGGGCAGGGCATGTAGCAGGAATGGGGGACACGAGAAATGCGTATAGGATATTGGTGGGAAAGCGAGAAGGAAAGAGACCACTGGGAAGACCAAGGCGTAGGTGGGAGGACAATATTAAAATGGATCTTAAAGAAATAGGATGGTATGGTGTGGATTACATTGATCTGGCTCAGGATAGGGACCAGTGGAGGGTTCTTGTGAACATGGCAATGAACTCTCAGGTTCCATAAAATGCTAGGAAATTCTTGAGTAGCTGCAGAATTGGTAGCTCCTCCAGAAGGGCTCAGCTCCATCAGTAAGTAAGTAATGTTTTTAACGCTAGTGGGGTGGGACGAAGTCCCTTGCACTGCGGCCACTTCTGGCCTATTGCACCAGCCCAAGATGATAGGTGAGGGTGATTGTGGAGCAATTAGTGGAATGAAGATTGGCAGGGGAAACCGAAGTACTCGGAGAAAACCTGCCACAGCGCCACTTTGTCTACCACAAATCCCACTTGACCAGACCCGGGATCGAACCCGGGCCGCCTAGGTGGTAAGCCAGCGACTAACCGCTTGAGCTATGGCGCAGCCCAATCACTCGAAGTTACCGGGAGCATCAAGTAAGTAAATCCATTTAGGCCTNTCAATAAGATTGTTGCACAATATTTCCATCCTAAATGCTTTACACGCTTCCTTGAAGGCGACGGCCTGTCTTAGTGATGTCCCATTTTTTCGAATACTTGACGCATCAGTAGCTGATGAATTGTGTGGACATCAGCACTGATTATCATCAGTAATTTTGTTTGTATATGAAGTTCAATAACAGAAAAATGTTGGATAAAATTCTGTATATAGCTGATAATTACTATAACCTATTTTCATCATCCTTCATATAAAAATGTGCAATAACGAAATCATCAACCACCAGTCAGAATTGTAACATCGGGAAACACACTACAAATAAACAAACCCAGTTCACAAAAGAATCAACCACGACCCAATACACCCCGGATGCTCTAAATATCCATATTCACATATGTCATTAATCTATAAACGCTGACTCACACTACGTAACTTTCCAATACTGCATGTCAGCATTCCCGGCACCGAGATTTTCCAGCCACACTACGGCAGTACTAAACATACCAACTACATATAATATACTGTAACGGATTTGCTAGGTTAACACGTTCCAATGTGCAACAATGGAAAATGTGTCTCAGTGGGCGAATGTTATACCTCGTTGCTAGGAAACAGCCAGTGCGCCAATGAACTTGCTATCAAGGAATCAAGTAACTTGTGACTTCTATCTTGTCCGTGCGGAGTCTATATAACGAAGACCTGTTGTAGCTTAGATTAGTGCAGAGTGCAGTGCAGTGTAGTTAAAGAGTTAGTTGCAAGAGTAAGGTTAGAAAGAGAAGACTTTACGTGTAATATTTGGAGTGTGTTATTAAGAGAGACTCTTATAGTTTCTGTGTTTTAACTGAGTCACCAGGAGACGACTGGTGTGTGTGTGTGTGTGTAACAGTGAAATGTAAAATGTAGGAATAGCGAGAGCGCTATAATTACTTGTAATTACTAGTGGTGTGAATAAGGAGTAAATAAACACGTTTATCCAATCCGCAATCTGCGTTATTAGTCGCTAATACATGCAACAATATAAATATAAGTAAATTCACAAGAAACATTTTCATACGATACAATTTCCATTCAGTATATTCATGTTTTATGTACACACGATTTAAAATTTTATATTTTTCATACTTTTAATATATTATTTGAAAAACTTTTAAATGTATGACAAATATGTATCGATTTTGATTATATATTCAGCAATATATTTGTGATTATTATATACACACCTCAAGATGGTCAACCAAAACCTAAACATGTAGCATTTATTATTATAAACTGATTTATCTTTTGATACATCCAGCTCAATCGCTTATTATGTATAAAAGAATCAACTTGTTGTGTGACGGC
>NW_019744106.1:220414-337588 GCF_002891405.2 Cryptotermes secundus
TGGTACAGAACTGCCCGCATTCCAAAATAATACGCACAGGTGGGAGCGAAAAAATAAAGACTAAAACATAACGCTGTCCGTGTGCTTGATCACTATGACATTAAAATGTATGCGAATGTGCAAAAGTACGAAAGGTTCCACGCATTCGAAACCAGCGACATTCATATAACATTTTCCGAAATTCAGCCAATTTTTGTTAGCAGCATCAATACTCCTAATTTTCCCCCCCTTCCTTTATTGACAATCAGATACTACAATCTTTTAGTCAATTTGCTGTCCTGTGTACAATTGGTTAAGAATTGTACACTTCAGTGGCTTGAGTGGGTCACTTCCATCGACGCGTCCCTCAGATTTTTAGGTCTTCTGGCCACTTTCGCCCAATTCTTCTGTGGTCGTGTTGCAGTAAGAGTGGCTGGAGCAGTGTGTTTTGGGTGGTTAGCTAATTTGCTGAAGTGTTTGCTGCTGTGTTCTTTGATGACTTCTGTGACGTATGGAGTTTTGAGGTCGGTGTGAATGGTGTGGTTAGACACGTACCGTGGTGCGTTTACTATGAGATGAAGAATTTTTGATTGGGTTTGTTGGATGAGATCTATATTTGTTTTGCTGGCGCATCCCCAGAGTTGGGTTCCGTACGTCCATATTGGTTTGATGACTGCTCTGTATATTAGCAGCTTGTTGTCAATGGATAGGTGTGATTTTTTCCTAATACTCCTAATTGAATCAGCGAACTGAAAGGCAAACTGGAAGGAGAGTCAGATACGCCGAAAGAGATAGTGAATATATAAGCTATTTTAAAAACTGTTAAGTTCTGAACACTTTTCTTTCTGGGAGCAGATGAAAGTGAGGTATTCGCTTTATGCATAGTGTGAATTTCTTTTTTGTTACTTTTAAGTGAAATGTACTTCTAAGCACGAAGGCACAAACCTCAGCGGTTCAAAATTTTAAATATTAGGAACATTAATAATATATTACTAACTCAAACATCTTTCAAATTTAACAATTTTTATACAAAACTTTAAGCACATGTATTACGATATAAGTAAGAGCAGTTCTTTAGCATGTTGTTATTGTCTTTCTGAAGATGGTCACAACTGACCGAAACACATAAAGGAATTATTTAAATATACACTGAGACGCACTACACGGTGTTGTCATATTAATTTAATATTATAATACAGAATTCATATAATAACTAGTGTTACTAGTGTACCGGGCAAGATTGAATAAAGGTACTTATAAGCTAATTCTAGAACTAATTCGTTCTATTGCAGTCAGTAAACCAGAGTCCAGCTGCAAGCTCATTCTCTCATCACTTCGGGCGCTCATTGCGTCGCGTTACGTGCGTTACGGGGCCATGTGAACACATGCCAGTGCCACATACTTTATATTACATTCCAGTGAGCACACTCCTTATACGGATTAATCCTTCGTTAGACGAAACAGAACATAGGTCGCGCCCATGTTTTAAAATAATCCAATATATAGTATATTAACTCTATAGAGCAGAGCTATAACTAATTTTGAGAAGATAATAGTCATTCAGCTGGTCAAGAAATTCTCAGATTTTTATGAATATGAATTGCTATTACCGTGAACATAATAACTCGCCATTTACATCTATCCTGAGTCACACGAATCCAGTCCACACCCTCAGGCAATGTTCCGTCAATATTTGTTTTGATGTCGCTTTCACATCTATTTCTGAGTCTTCGAAGTGGCCTTTTCCTTTCACATCTTCAGACTAAAATTTTGGTGCACTTCTCACGCTTGGTGATGTAATCGAATTTGATTTATTCACTTCAAACATGTCTGGTAAAGGGCATAAATTAAGAGGTTCCTTTTTATGTATTTGGCTACGTTCCATTCTTAATAATCTCGTTTAGAACCCCAAATTCTTCTCCATTCTCTACTCTCGATTACCCTTAAGCGATCTTCTCCCCTAAAATATATTTAATTATCTCAAAATCAAATATTATCTGTCACCAACTCTAAAGATTTCCCACTATATCCTATTCCGTGTTCAGCGCTGAATATGTAAACGCAAAATACGTAAGTGCACTGTTGCTCAGAAGGAGTATACTTAAAAACAAGCAAATTATGTACTGTGATGATTAAAAGTGTTACGTGCTTTTGCTAAATTGTTTTTAGGAGCTTCTTTCAAATTGACATCAGTGGTCCAGTGACATAAGACATGATCATGGCTGAATGTTCCTTTCATGCCTTCGGGATTACTGGGTTTCTGTGATATGTCCATTATCAATTATTCTAAAGAACATTAAAGAACACAACGTTTCGGAAACTGGATCCGTTTACATCTTTAGGTGAGAGGATGAGGGACGCCTATTTTATCGGGTACTTTAGAGAGAGACAAACTCAATCACTGGACAACCTATGTCAGTAAATCTACAGCTACATACGAGTATAAACCTGAGATCAGTGTTTCCAGCTCCAAAACAGCTCCTTTCCCAAACCTTGTGTTCTTTAGTGTTTTAAGAGGACGGTAGGAAAAGTGCAAACCCCAAGCAATCGCAACTGTTGTAAGACCTACTCTATCGTCATAACCTTTTAGAATCGATTTGCATGCCTTATTTCATTGTTTTGTTTTGGATAGTGGAGGCCTTCCCATGGACTAATCTTACATTTGTTCGACTAACACTTATATGTGTGTGTGTAAGGGGGGTTCCTGTCCGGCCCCAGCGTCAAGAGGATGGAAGCCGAAAGACGTAGACGAAAACACTTGTTACAGTTTTGGCTGTGATCTTCGCTTTTACAGAGATGTTACAGGTACCATTAGACCTGCATTTTCATTCACTTAGCATTGTACTGGTGTAGAATAAAGACATGATAGATGCCTTGCTTACAGTAAGACTGATGTTTAATCCATCGATTCAGAATGTGCTTGAAGGAACAGACAGAAGAAGAAATAAGGGTGCGGGAGAAAAAAAAAGTTGGGTGAAGGATCTTATTGTAATTAGTCGTCAGGGGCCTCTTCTTCTATTCCACCCCACCACTACCACCCTCTCATTCTCATTTCTGCATTCAACCCCCTGCCCCTCTGCCCTCTGCCTTCCAATCTAATTTCGTAGTCATTCTCCGTACGCTCACTTTTTTAAACGCTTCCCAACCCCATCCCACCCTGTACCTTCGTTTATCCGTCTCTTTCTGTGTTTGACTGGTTCCAGTTCTCCAATCTTCTTATTCAGGCATCGGATTAGTGTGCTAGTACTGCCTAATCAAATACCTGTTACTTCTCAGCCTATAAATTAATATGAAACACATTTCAGTTCCACACGCACGTCATGTGACGGAAGCCAGGTTTTGTGGAGTGATGATTTCAGAGTGTTATACGCTTGGAGATGATAGAGGCAGCAATTTCATTCATTTTATCTTCTTCACATACATCCTCTTCCTTGTATCTCCTTTTTCTTGCTTCTCTCTTCCTTCACTTCTCTTCCACATCTTTCTATTTTTTCTCTTCCCATTCCTTCTCCCCATTCTTCTTCTCATTCTATATACGTATCACCTTCTTTTTATTTTCTAAAATCTCTCCTTCGTACGACCTTCCTTGTATCAATTATCTTTTCCCTTATTTTATTAATCCATGTCTTATTCGGTTCTCGTTTCTCCCCTCTTCCTTCCATTACTTCTTTCTCCTTATCTTTTTCATATTCTCCTTAATATCGCCCTTCTCTTTTGTTCTTATTGATCTTCTCTGTTCTCATTTCCACAGTTGTGGTTTTTTGATCTGGGAGACACATCCAATTTCTTCCACTCTGCATCCCACTGGGGAAAGGGAGATGACCCGTAAAGGGCCTTAAGTCAAGACATCCGCTGAACTGGCCGGGATTAGAAACAGATACATCAAGAATAAAATTTCAGAGTGATATCGCTAACAAACTTTTTTATTACTGGTGCTGAAACTTGAATATTTTTAAAATAATATATGTGTAATTGAAAGGAGACAGACCCTCGTCTGTATTTGGATTAGACAAGGGAGACTGTCGTGCTGCAACCCGCCGCTCATCAGCGAAGGGTCGCAACGTCTGAGACAAGCACTGGAATGGCAGCGGAGCCCTCCTAAGAGCGACAGGGCACGGAATTGAAGGTGACAACCGAGAAATAAGTTTCTGGATCCACCATTGTGACTATTCCGACTATCCTCCTTTTTTGTTACTGTCTCTCATAGGTTATACGTCTATCAGAAGTTGCTACGCCTTCACAGAGAAAGTACAAGCTTGCTGATGTGCTAGAAAGGTCTGCGTTAATTGGAATCATGGCTTAAATTATAACATACTAATTACAGAATCATTTCTTTTTCTGTCTTGATTGATTAAGCCCTCTGGCGTGGTAGCATTCAGAATTTATGAAATTATGAATCTTATCGACGGTTTGTAGGACCCCTTGGACAGGGGATCATCTCGTCGTAATGCCGCTACCTACATAGGACAACACAGATATAGAATAAATGCAGAGAAATGCCTATGCCTCGAGTAGGATTCGAACCAACGATCTCAGTGTTTAAGCGGGCGACGAGATTTCTTGCCTTATACCATTCGACCATTGCGATACAGAGTGATTTGTATCAGTAAAATTATTAATTTTCTATTCATAGTTCTGGATTGAAATTCTTATTCCAATATCGGACGGAAACCTGCTTATCGTGATGTAGGACTTTAGAGCTGTCCCCCAGATCCTCCGAGCAGACGTTGTTATGGTACTACAAAAGAGGACATGGTCGCTTCTTTCCGCATTTCCTCCACCATAAATTCTTCCCGAATCACCGGAATATTCGACACTATGTAAACTATGCAGTTGAGAACAGTCATTAAATAACCTGATAATTAATTCGCAGCTTATTCTCAGTTTCCTGATCAAGAACGGAAGCGGCAGTCATTGCTCTTCAGGCCTGAGAAGGGAAATGAACACAAGACCGGAGATAACATACAGTTGTGTATAGATCATCTCATAGTGCCCTGATCACGCACAAACAGCAAGCGCTCTTCACTTTCCGTAATCTTCGTTTGTACACGTTCTTGTCTTTATCAGTCGTCAGCCGTATTTCTTTCTTGATTCCATCCACTCATTTCTTCTTGTCTGCCTTTCGGCATCATTTTACTTCAAAGATAATGCTAAATATGGCATTCTAATCATTAAATGTTTCTTCTCCTTCCTTTTCTTCTACGTGAAGACGAAAAAATGCTGGGTCTTAAGATCTGTTCCTTTAAAGCTGGAGGTGTTCTTGAGGTGGCACCCCTACCACTGGACTTGCATTGCGAAAGTTTGTAGCCAATCCAGGGCACTCAAAATATTATTCAGAAAAAGTTCAGAAAGAACCACAAGCAATCAAAGAATAATGACCATTAAACATTTTGAAGCGTAAAATTTATCTGAATATATATAAAGTTGTCCCCGTGCTTAATTATTAAGCAGAAAGCCATGAAGGCGTATAAGGGAGGGGAGGTATACTTCCACAATTCTTGACCTCGGTACTAGCTGGACGTGTGTGGTCAGCTCCACCCATCCGGAAAACAGCCCCTAGTACCAATTTTAATGGATGTACCATAGTGCTGGTGTGGACGTTATGCAGAAGAGAAATATCTTGCCCCACCCTGGAATCTAACCCTAGTCGTGATATGCCGAATAGTCAGTTTCTATCTCAGTGAGAACACAACACGTTTCCATTACAACGATCACCCGGTTAATGGTATTTAGGTAACTAATCACTGTGTATTCTGAAAACCGAGAGAAACAGTTAAAATAACCTCTGTGTGAAAAATGCAGAATTCTTTAATGTTAATTCACATAGTACATATGGTAACCACTGTGCCTTAAAATTGTTTCAAGAGAGGCTTATGTTTCTGTTCTTGTGCTACCTATATCTTTAAATATACAATGTCGCATGTAATCTAAGCAGTTTCATGTGGTGGCTTTATACTGCATGTGAGACTAAAATGGGCAGACCACTATACAAATTTAGGCTGCTTTTCTGAGAACACAGCACAGACGAAAATCTAGGCCTAGAAGATATCTGAACCGAAGGAAGATGGAGGAACTTATATAATGAAGATGATTAGAATTTTTCATATCAGATTATTAGTGACATTAAATTGAGGGGTATGCAATGTCCGAGACACAAAGCACTCACGGGAAAAATAAAAAAAATATCGTATTACTTCGAATATAATACTCCCTCAAATTTAAGACGCATCAAGTTTTGGAATGTGGGTTTTAGGAAAAAGATTAGGGAGGTGCACATTGCTCGAATTTAAGACGCGACTCAATTTTGCAACGAGAAAAAGTGTGTAAAATGGGAGTCATACATTCGAACCAACATGGTGCATACATTTTAGTCGGTAAATTTAAAAAATAGGGACCATTCGGGAGGTGGGAGGATAGCACAAATGTGCGCCTTGGTAACAGAATATGAAGGTGTGAGCTGGATTAAACTGGCACGGAATAGGGTATACTGATGGCATACTGTCGATACAGAAATGGCCATTCGGGGTTTCATACTATTCAGTAGTAAGGTAAAAGTAACGTTGTGCCTGTACTTAACTAATTAATCACTACGCCATGAAGGCGAATGGGGCAGTGGATTATAGATCCACATTTTTCTTGACCTCGGCACTAGTTGGAAGTGAGTGGTCAGCTTCACGTCCCTACCGCTTTACCCCCGGGGAAAGAGCCTCCGGTAACCATTTGATGAGAGGTCGGTGAACCTCAGAGCTGGTCTGGATGACGTGAAAAAGAGAAAATTTTTGACCATGCCGTGACTCGAACTCCGACCCCTCAGTCGTGCAGTCCTTAGCCAGTCGCTATACCAACTGCGCTATCCATCATCCTCTACTGTTCAGCAGTAGAACAACTATCAATTTTAAGCTAAAATTCTGCATCGCGAGTTTGGTTACTTAGTCGGAGGGTGGAACATTGAGATAAAACATGACGAGTCCGCAAATTCATTTTATAAGCAGGCGTTAGTTAATTTATCCTAAGTTAATATCTACTCTGAACAAATAGGACTACAGAAAACTTTCCTCTTTTAAATACGGAATCTGTTAATTATTTTCTGAAGTTAAAGAGGTCGTCTGGTGTTTATCGATTAAGAGAATAAACCTAACCAACGTAAACGATTTAAACAAGTAAAGTGAATTGTTCCGGTGGAACGGAGTTTGTGGTCTTGTTGCAGGAAATGGACGGGTAGGGTATGGGCAGTATTCTGTCTTGGTTAATTCGCTTTCGAAGTCGCTACTCATCCCCTCCCTTAACCTCCTGAGCCCCCTCTCAGCCATTCCAACTTCTATCTCAGTAAGTACAATCGTTAAGGGAAGAGCGTTACAAGGCCACACTGCCATAATTTTCCACAACACTTATATGGTAAACTATATTACATAAACTAGCAGAACACTTAATAGTTGCTTACATAAATTTCTGGGCTAAAAGAGATACCTCTACAAAACACTGTTAAAAGGAAGAGGTTTCTAGTTCCTAAATTCCAACCTTTTATGACACTGTTTCTACTTATGACGTTACTTAGCGCATAGGATTTAATACAAAATTCTAGGATGCTTAATGAACAATGCATAGCAGGAAATGCAGAAAGAGGTAAAATCCTCATTCATGGTAATCTTCCAGACATGTAATTGGGGACTAACGATTACTAATAGGAATTTGGCATATACTCGTACATTCAAGTATTCACACCGGGACCGCCAAATGCGATTCGCATTCACTACCTCTGTTCTAATAGGTAAAAATAAAAATAATACAAACCAAATCGAGGATTACTACTATTTTGGAGCCCCGGCTTCGAATCTGAGCCCGAACACCATTTATTACGACAGCTTTATTGTGGTTTTATTCAATTTCGCAGAGAACATTTTGATATATGAAATAAAATTAAGCCTTGCTCCATGTCAAATTGAAATTTGTTATACATAATCATCGTACGATTTGAAAATAGATTTCCAGATGTTTTATGAACTTTGAGAAGCACCTTGGACACTCACTGTCAAGAGAACCGGTCTCCATTCATGTAGAGTACAAAAATTCATTGCACTGATGGGCTGTGAACTTCCCCGTAAAGGTGACGCATTCTTTCGGGTACAGCACCGCCTCTCACCCATTAGTCACTTATCATTTTCGATAGTGATATATCGGGAAGTCCATAAGCTTTTCTGATTGACCCTTTTGGTAGTCTTTTCATAGTCTCCTCAAAAAAATGATAGGGTCCGCACCTTCAATTAAGTCGCTACAGCCTTCTCACAAATCCAACAACGATTGTCATGCGTCACGTCTGATTCAGTATCATAGAATGTCTACAGTTGGAAAGCGTAGTTTACTGAAGTAACATAAAAACAAATATTTCTGATTCAACATTCATATTGTCATGCGTATTAGTGACTAATAATGCGGGTTCTGAACTGGATGAACGGATTTATATATTCCTTATACACACCACCAATAATTACATGTAATTGCAGCACAATAACTATTTTTACACATTTAGTTCACTGTTAGACACACACACACATACACACACACTAGTCCTCTCCTGGTAACGCAATTAGAACACAGGAACTATAAAAGCTTCCCTTAATCACACGCTCCAAATATTACATAAAAAGTATTCTCTTCCTAGCCGCATTCTTGTAACTAACTCTTAACTACATTGCACTGCATTCTGTACTAATCTAAGCTACAACAGCTCTTCGTTATATGGGCTCCGCACGGACAAGACAGAAAAACCAAGTCACATGAATCCTAGCCAGAGAGTTTATTGTTGCCTAGCTAGCAACGAGCTATAATATTCGTCCACTGAGACACAACTTCCATTGTTGCACGCTGGAAGTGTTTATCTAGCCGTTGCCTATAGACATTTTGAGCAAATCCGTTACAATACATAACCACTTATTAACTCTACAAGGTTCGGAAGCAGAGCTATTAAGTCTTGGACAACCTAGGTCAGAGCCTGATACGTCTTGTGACTCATAGTACCTGCTGCGCGCCTCTCGAGCCCACGCTGGGAAACGGTTTCTTACCCGTGCTGATGCGTGACGATGTGCCCCACATCTCTTGTGGGAGGCTGATTCCCCTCCCAAGGGTTGTTTGTGCGGTAGGTGTGCGAAAATCCTTGACATGCCATTCCATGTCAAATGGAAGCTTAAATTATCAGACTTATTTTAGGATATAGCCTTTCATCACAAAACGGCTCTCTTACGTAAAACATATACACATACCTCTTTCGTCGGTTGCTGTTTTCAAATTACATCATCAGACAATGTATAATTAACTGACGGACACAACGTTTCCACAGGTATGGTACATTTAATTCAACTTATCCCACGTTTTAATCTGAATTCTTTGTTAATATGGTCACCATGTGTCCTGGTCTTTTGTATCTCGCCTCGAAGTCCCAGTCAGCTGATTAATAACTGAAGAGATATCCCGGCTTCAACTTCCAATCTTCCTTGTACACTTATAAGAAACGTGTTTCCTGAGGGAGACATTTGTTCTGGTACAGCAAGCTATAGGCACAGACTTGCACTGTCCATTGTTGTCGGCGAGAACAGAAGCAAATGAAACACGTGAATCAGATAATCATTACTGGTGCTTCAGTCCACTGGGCGGGGGCTGTGCACTTCCAGGTTCTGCAGTTTCATTGCATTTGTACTGATGCTGCCATTTCATGCAACAATTGCGAACGTTAAAATGTTGAAGAATCAAGAGCGCCTTGGTAGAAATTCTAAGCAAAAGGCTGTCATTAGATTACTGGCGCACACACTTCCTCTTGCATTTTTCCTCTTCGACATCCTTTGACGTGCTGGGAAGTTGAGTAGCTGCAGAATTGGCAGCTCCTCCAGAAGGGCTCATCTCCGTGAGTAAGCAGTACGTAAGTAAGTAAGTACATCTTTTGACGAATTATGCTCTCTGCTTTTTCTCATTCACAATTAATTTTAAACTACGAAACTTATAGAAAGTCGGTAGGACAACTTGGACGGTGGATCAGTCCGACGCAAGACCTCTACCTACATAGGACAACACAAACATATAATAAATGTAGACAGACACCGATGCCTCGAGTAGGAATCGAACCCACGATCACAATGTTTAGGCGGTCTAAGACATTTCTTGCATCAGACTGCACGATTGCTGTAATTCAATGTCACGGCTTCTGGCGGAGGACGCTGGGATGTTAGTGACCATTCTCAAACCCAGAAAAACGAAGTTGTCAATCATCATCAGGTACGAAACTTGCACCATTTTTCAGAGATCTGTGAGCGCAAAGAACTGAATGGCGACCGCAAAAGAAAGTTTGCATACCAGTGAAACAAAAGTGACCTGTCCTTCCTGTTCTAGTGACAGTATATGAAACTGATTTGGCAGATGCGTTGCGAGGACAAGAATGAAACTACTGCAGTGAATGTACTAGGACCATTTGCTAATGACGAGTTGTCTGATTAGTGTGATGCCACTTTTGACTCCCTAAGTGCGGGCGCAGCTGGCGTGAAATAAGTAAGTCCATTCATGATACTTTATTTAAGTAAATTTCCACACCAGTTTAATCAAAGACTTCAATGCAGCTTACTTGGTTAAATAATATTCTCTTAGACGCATAGTTCTCAAGGGCCATGTAATACTAGACTGCACTGTAACAATTTAAGGAGATCAACCTACTGTATATAGTGATGGCCTTGTGGGGCCTAAACATTTCGTAGACTATGAGGTGCTTTCGATCAAGTCCGGCAAAGCCTACTGAATGCTCTATTCTGTATTCATATTAAGTAAGTTGTCCCTGTGCTTAACTAATTGAACACTACACCATGAAGACNTGGTTCGATTTTTCATACAACAAGAAATTTGATCCTTTGAACCTCAATGGTTAGTATACGTACCAAATGCTCTAATAAATAAAAACTCTGCATTCTGCCGCAGAGTGTTTCGCACTGTTCCTACAATAACCAGCGATAATTTCTCTAAACAACATTAATCTGTTTGAATCAACAGAGGAGGAGTTCGCGTTTCCTGTGAGGAACGAGTTGAATATTTATGCAGCATTTAGAGGAATTTCAGTTATTACAGGTCCAACGATTGTGCTCTCAAGCACAAACTGTGTCCCAGGATAAATATCTTAAATCATTGCTTATGATCTTGCAAGTTCAATTGAAAATTACAAATCCACACAGAAACATTTAACATTGACATCAATATTAGTGAGGTGTTTCGTTGAGGAAGATATACTGGAATTGTAGAATTGACAGAATAAAAAGGCCCAAAGCTGGAGTAGGCTGTGATGCACCCATCAGGCAAAACTGTGTCGCAAAGCAACCGTGAGTCGCTTCCAACACAAGTTGAAGCACTGGTGATGAAAACATACAAATTTTTCCACATCTGCGCAGTAAGTATTACTGAATTACAGCGCTTCTACGACGAAGATAGTGCCGAGTACAAAATTCTACTACATCTTGGCAACATGAAACTTTATTTCCGACGACAGGAAACTTTGTTCAAAGGCATGAGCATTTGGAAACTTATTTCATTAATCACCTAAATTGCCAACAGTTATTCTCAATTCTTTAAATCTAAGAATAACACTTTCTGGTTGATATTTCTGCATAAATAGTTGATAATCTTATAAAGGCAATACAGCATATGGAGCAACGTTTGAAGTAGCTAACGAATTAGCAAAAACACAACAAAAACAAAAGGATAAAGAGAAGGAAGAGGACGGCGAACGTGGCCAAGACGTGAACCCTCTTCTTCTTCTTCTTCTTCTTTTTGCACTTTAAATAAAACGTCAGATCATTTTTTCAGCATGAAAATGTGCCGATGCCTCCTCCCACCTGTTCCGTCTCTCTCCAATTCTTTCTCCTTAAAATTTGTCAGGGATTTTCTTTCCAAAAATTATTGTAACCTTACTCATTAACCACGAATTCACCGTCCATCATTATATGTTGCTGTTGGTCTCAGTTTCCCCACAATATGCTTGGCTGCAGACCACTTTAAATTTGGATTCCCATCTCTTCGATTGCGTTTCATTAAAATAAATTCGAAAGGCAGCTGTTATTTTCCTCATGTCTACTCACATCTGTCCACAAGTAAAATCGCCAAAACTACTGGGCCCATTCAGGTGAGAGTTCACATGCCAGCAAAGTTATCAAGAAATTCTCTTTTGGTTTACTGTGGTTCATAATAAATTTTATTAACACCGATTCACTTTAAGATCATTAATTGAGTTTAGGCATATTTTCCAGTCGTCTGAGAGGATATGATATAATTCAATAAAGGCTACGCAACTTAATTTATACAAGAAGTTTCTTTCATTTAAGTGGCCGCGCCATAGCTCACGCTGTTAGTTACCGGCTTCCCACCGCGGCCGCCAAGGTTCGAGCCCAGGTTAGGTCATATGGGATTTATGGTACACAAAGTGGCACTGGGACAGGTTTACTCCGAGTACTTCGGTTTCCCCTGCCAATTCTCATTTCACGACTGCTCCATATTCATCATCATCTCTATCATCTGGGACTGGCACAATAGGCCAGTTAGTGGCCGAAGTACTAAGTGGACTAAATCTCACCCCCATCCCAAGAAACTAAAAAACTTCAATAATTTTAAATACAAAATAAATTTAGAGGCTGTCATTCAGCGATTTGGACTATCTGAAACTGCTAAAACCACTGCTAAGGTATGGTCTGTTATCCTACCCCAACTGCTAGCACTTGCTGTACGCCTTGGGGTGGCAGTCTAGGTTGCGTCAAAAACCCTGAAAACCAGTGCCCGCTTAAAGAGGCAATAAGATCTGGGGGGGGGGGGTTCAAGGAGGGGGTTCATTGTCCGTGGTCGAATCTTCGCTCCGCATTTTCCTGCCGGTAGCTTTTCCGGTTCTCAGGTGGTTGGGGTTATAGGGAAAGAACTTGTAACACTGGGGGATCCGCTATTGCCTACATTTACGCTATCTACATACTAATTTGGGGCTGAGCTAAGTTACATACTTTCATATTTATCTTCGCCTAGGTCGACTCCTATAAGCATCTCTCTGGCCGTCAGCAACACGACGCGAACTCCAGAAGAGCGCGAAGGCGAGGAAGTGGAGCAGCCTCTGTTCCATGGCCAACGCTGTGAGAATTTCCGCCTGCAGTGCGAGAGTTACGGCGTCGGTAGGCTATCGGGCATAGCGTAGGCTAGCAACTGGTTAAATGTTTTGATCTTCGACTACACAAAGTCACCTACCTAAGGATTATATAATGAAAGAATTATGAGAGTCAGTATTTGTTAATACCTTCAATAAATTGTAAGAATTACTACAACTGTTGTAACTGCTGGTTCAGCGTTTCCAAGCGAGACTTGCCACACGTTGGGAAAGCTCTGTTTGTTTACCAACTTTCTTGGTTACGACAGTTAGCCCCGGAGTTTAAAATCTTCATTCGTCAGGCCATAAGGCATAACAGAGACATATCTTGACAAGTGTTCACCTGAGAGGATTCGGGATCTAAAAGGTAATTGTTATGCTCCCAATACATTTCCCACAAAGCTCACAGATTTCGAATATATCGCTAATATAACAGTTCACTAATACGTGCGATATGAAGCGCGCTGTACAAACTTCTTTGGGGAAGTAATCATTTCCGCTGGCTGATAAAGACTTTGAGGGGAAAGATGAACCGCTTTAAATGCATGAATTCTGTTCAGAATCATTGCTATTAATTGAACAACATCGACTTACGATTTGATTCCTCAACATCAACTAACTTCAAAGGGCAGAGCTCACGAGAAGTCAAGAAACTAGAACCAAAAACCTTAATACCTATCGCAAAATATTTCGCCATTTGAACCTATTATGAACAAGATGAATTTATCCTTGTGATGTGACGTCTGCCCGGCTTACCCTTCAACCCTGAAGTTGAAAGCAGTACATTCCTCCGAAACGTCGGCGAACTTTTAGAAATACATAGCACTCAGTCCCAGAATAAAGTCTTTTTTATATAATCGCCGCCGCGAAAACTTCAAATCTCAGAGAAATTAATCCAATAAAGAACATTATATCCTGATTCTTTCAGATTCAATTCAACACTCTTCTACCATCTACGCCTAGTTATCCCAGATGCATCTTCTCATCATGTCTTTTCACTAAAATATTTAGGAATTCGTCACCTTCCAGCATGTGTTAGGGGCCTATATCCCTTCTGTTCCTGTCTCAATTTTTCGATCACGTAATAATATTACGTGAAGCACACGAACGAGAAGCTTCTCAGTATATTATTCTGGTTTACTTCACGTAGAACAACAAGAAACAAACGTACCTTTTAATGCTACACTTCAAGAGTGAATTTGTTTCTCCCTGGAATTGATTGTGCAGAACCTTGAGCCCTCAATGCTCTGAAGAGGTTGACACTCATTGTCTGTTGGTCCATCGCGTCCCTATTCCTTACACAGGTTCCTGTCTACCGTCCAGATGTTTCCAATTAACTTGGAAACACTTTGCTCTGCTACTATTTGTAGGTTGGTGGGGTGAGCAGGAGTTAGGAAAATGGGATAATAAAGAAAAGAAATATCCTAAGACTGAAGTGAGAGCGGTGTCCGTCGAAGCCCGCTGGTGCCCCTTGCAAGACGGAGCTTTGCACTGTCTTCCGAATGTCAGCTCAGTTCATTGGTAATATGTATGCAAATGAATTGGAGCAGTTTTGATTTTAGAATTTAATCATTCTGCACGTTGCATACTTTTCTGAATGGGTTAAAGTGAAAGAGAGAAAAACGTAATGGTGCTAAATGAAAGCGGGCACTTTCTTTGATTTTTCTATCAAAACCGACGAATTAATTGATACTAAATGCTTGAACCAATGGTGCAGAATAATTTTTCTCCTGTTTCTAACTGCAGCAGGTTAAGAAATGTGCCCATTTTAATTGACCCCTTAGATTCATTACTGTACATTTTAACCTATTCTGAACTACTTGCATCCTACCTAATCCTATTTTCTCAAAGTCATTTTCAATATTCTCCTCCCTTCTACACACTGTCTGCTCAACTTCTTGAATTTTTACGAATAAAAATCTGTAGATTACGTATTTCAGACCGCCTCTGTGGTCTAGTGGTCAGAGTTCCTACCGGGTTCGATTCCCGGCTCTACCAGATTTTCTGAGAAGTAATGAGGCTGGAACGAGATGCACTCAGCCTCGTGAGGATAACTGAGGAGCTATTTCAAATAAATAGCGGCTCCGGTCTAGGAAACCGAGATTAACGGCCTTGGGAATTCGTTGCGCTGGCCACGTGACACCCTCTATCCGCAAAAGTTGGCACTAACTTCGCCGACAAAGGGCGGTCGCTCGGTCGGTATAGTTCGCTTGCGGACTACTGGCCACGGAGTTTGTATTGTTGTTTGACTACACATTTCTCATCTCCCTCATGCACACTACATGTCACACACATGTCTTCCCCCTCTATGTGAGAATCTTAATATACGGTACCAGACTATAAGGGACAAAATATGAAACCAGAAACGCTATAGAGTTCATTTCTTAATGTATTATATGGAAACAAAATATATCGTAGTCAATTTAATTTGTTTCATTCTGGTCCGTCACACTAATAATATTACGAAAAAGTTAAATAGTTCCGTCCAGTGTGACTGGTTAAGAATTTTTTCTTCTTTCAATTACTCATGCCCTTACATGTTTCGGTCTTCAGATGCCATCTTCAGAGGGACACCTTTACATCAATACAGTTAGAAGCTACTATTACAGTACATGTTCTAAAAGTTAAAATATATACATACAATATAAATAATATACAAATGAGTGTAAAATCTAAAGGCTTTACAACTAGAGCGGCTGTTCCAATATATTAAAATATTTATAGTTAATTTGATAAGATTATTAGAATTCTTAAACCAAGCTGGTTCGTGTTGTCCCTCCTATTTTTTTTTTTTGACAGGGGCCGAATGTGTGCCACCTTGTTCTCAAGAAGAGGGTTCTTTAATGTTCTCCTGTATGTGTTTTAAGTTTTTCGTAATATCGTAGTCAGTTTTACTGAATTAAAAAAGCACTGCGTAGGGCCTATTGAATGCTTAGAAACATGATATTTTCTTCAGGAAATGACCAAGTCATTTATTCAACCCTCACTGCGTGTTATTTTAATGATCGTGGGAGGTCGACAACTTCATGGGGCGGATTACATACAACGAACTCTTGAATGTCGTAGGTGGCCTGATGGAGAGATGCCAACTGCTGGGTCTTGGCTACTGATCACTGGCATATATGAATCCAACTTCAGCTGGACGGGCCAATATTTATTCTAATTTTGCATAGACTCTTTATCATCCTAAGCAAAATAGGGCTATGTCAGAAGAAAGTATATGAAATAAAATAATTCCCAAAATATTCTCACGGTTTTGTGATTACGCACGAGGTTAGGACTGGTTACTGGATATACTGAATATTCATAAGTCGTAAATACGAATAATTATAACGCTGTCGCTAATCTACACAATTTACTATTCACTATAGCACAGGCTAATTCTTCTCAGTTCGTCTTCGCTAGCAGTTACTAGTTTACGGCTCAACTTCAATGTTCAACGGCTCCTGACCTCGTTGGCTGGCGACATTTGCGCAGCTAACCATTGACGGCAACTCACATTCTCGACTGACTAAAAACCCCGATTAGTTCTACTTATAGAGCCTTGGTACGAAGCGCATACTAACAGTTCCTCCGTTGTTGCGTGGTTATTCGTTACTGTGCCGTTGCCCAGTCACAGTGTACAACGAATTAAACTACGCTATATCCATACTACAGGAATCTGTCTTCAAATGTGTATAGTTGTTCCGACTGAAAAAAGAAATTTCGCTTCTTCGAAGCCCCAAGATTTTTTATAAAATTTCCCTGTAACAGGCCGCGGAGTCCCATAGGTTTGTGAGACCTAGAGGTTCCCACTTTTTGTAGACAATCGGCTCACAAATTGTGTTAAGGTTGTCAGCCTCAGAAAGATTCCTGGTACTCATTTCTATTGCTTTCCTGGCATACTGACCGACATCGACCCACGGAGTGCAGAAACACAAATTCGAGAGTCATGCAAATTGTTCCCCAGTAAAAAGTAATACTTAGAGCATTTTGTTTGGGAAAGGTCACAGGGAGATAATCATTAGGCGGGAGGATAACATTAAAATTAATCTTTCAAAAAAAAATATGAGGATTTTAAATTTATTCTTATTCATCAAGATAGAATCCATGTGAACACGTTGAAGAATATTCGATTCCATAAAGCAGGAAGTTTCTTGACAAATTATTAAAAGTTTGTACCAATATTTCAAGAAAGACATGCTCCGTCATATTAGGGAGGTAGCTATTCAGTTAATAGAAGTGCCAAGTAGCTAAATGGTTGGTGTGTCTATGACGATTTTGAACAACTCGAACTTCAAGACTGCGGGCTTGAATCTCTCTAGAGGCAAGACTGCTACTCCGCTTTGTTCCTTGTTGTACTGTGATGGTAAATCCATCAACTGTATGAATCGATGTACGTCATAACTTGTGTAGGCAACCCAAAGGAATAAAAATCTTGTGTAAGTATGCTGAAATTTCTCATAGGTCTACAGATCCCAAAAGTACTTTGAAAACAGAATGAAATGACTTCCTGGTGATGACCTACTCGCCATGTCGCTAACAGCCGATGATGAATCCTCGTTTTCGTAGTAGATAGCATATACATGCGTCCTGGTGGTCTATTCCTTCACCCGTCGGCCCTTACTGCCTGTCTTAACGTGGATTTATTGGACGCTTAGTGTAAGAAATATACGTGGCCTGACAACAAAGTTCGCGGACTCATGATAAAATTTCTAATATCTCATTGCGGAATATAACTGTGGTCGCCTTCGAAGTACTCCCCTTAGAAAGCTATGCACCTATACCAGCGAATAGTCCACCCTTCAAAACAATTTGGAAAAGTTTATGTGGAATGACCTTCAGAGCTGCCGTCGTATTACTCCTGATGTCATCAATGTCATCAAAATACTTTCCTCTCAATATTTTCTTTATCTCAGGAACAGAAAAATCTCACTTGGGCTAGATCAGATGAATAGGAAGGGTGTTCCAGCGTATTTAGTTTGTTTACTAGCTCAAAACTCCCCCNAGACAGTACCGTGTCAGCAGGTGCATTGTCGTGATGCAAGACAGCAGAATATACTCAGACAATAATATAAGCCACTCAGAAATAGACTGTCACAAATCAACAACAGCACAGCTGTGAAACGCTGATATGCCAACCTCATCAAACCATACTGAGGTTTCTGACCACTACTGCTATAGCAAGCACACGGTTGCAATTTCGCGAACTTTATTGTCAGACCTCGTATAGACCTAATCAGATTGTGGCGCTGAAAGGGAAGGTTGGTGGAAAGGTGCTAAGGTATAAATTTAAGATCGAATCTCGGACAAAGTACCCACTATTTTTGCTAAGGCTTACGGTGGTTTTCATCAGCGCTGCCACACGTATGTCCCGATAATACGATGGACATATAAGTCTGTTTACACCTTAACTCCTGGCGTACCTACAGTTCTACAGGCTGCCACATAGACACGTCTCCTCCGCACTTATTGCACTAAGCCTTCATTTGAGAGGAGAGCTATGGATGGATAAGTTTAAAGAAGGAACGAAAGAAAGAGATTCAAAGAAATAGCGGAAGAGTCGCTGGAGAAAGAAAGAAGGGAAAATAATCAAACTAGAGAACTAAGGAGATAAATGAGAAAGAGAGAAAGGACACAAACAATTACACTGTAAAATAAAAGTAAAGTTGAAGTGTTCTATCTTCTATAATATAACACCATGTAGTCTGCTGAAAGTCAAAAGACGTTTAGGATGAACATGTCACCTCCATCTTCATGGTTGAAAAATAAGCCAAGCAAGATACCAGCATGAAAACAGATGACAAGCATCGACTTATTTTTCGACCCTGAAGATTGAGTTGACATGTTTCTCCGAAACGTCGATTGACTTTCAAAGGGCTATATGGCGTTTTATCCAAGGAGATATAACTCTTCATAACCACCGCCGTGAGAACCTCAAATCCTACTAAAGTAAAGTTGTCCCTGTGTTTAATTAAGCAACGCGTTAGAATGACATGTGGAGGAGCAGAGGGTATACGTTGACGAATTCTCAGCTTCCATATTAATTGTAGGTGAGCGGTAAGTTTCACGCCCCAACAGCTTTATCCACGGAGAAATGCCCTGGCACCCCATCATATTTATGACATTTAATTCAATGGACTAAGGATGTGAGGAACCTGGGTGTAGTTAAGTGCAGAACAAAGGAACAAGAGAGGGATGACTGGAGAAAGTTTTTAGAGCAGGCCAAGACCCACAAAGGTTTGTGGTGCCAATAATAATAATAATAATAATAATTTAATGGGCTGATTTGTTGTCCGGCTTGTTGTATGAATTATAATTTATTCAGCTGGGTGGGCCCCAGAGCTAGTCTGTAAGCTGACAAGAAGACAATATTCCTTGCACCTCCCAGGAATCAAACCCGATTCCATATCCCGTATAATGACTGAGCTACCTCAGCTTCTAAATAAATGTACTGTATACAGATAATTGGGCCGATAGTGTCAAGATACAGTGGATTTAAATAACACGGAAAAGTATTGAAGTAAATAACCAATTGCTTCCACATTCTTCTGAACATATAAGTTATATACGATGTAGTTGACAAAGCATCGTTAAATAACCAAAATTAACGAATACAACGATCCTGTCAGTTTTCATTCGACACTACGTAATCTAACTACGTGTAGTTTCTGGGGCAGTCTTAAATTAAAGCAAGAAATGGCTAATGTACTATGCTTTATCTACCCATGGGCCATATTCAAGTATCAGCTGATGTGTGTGTGTGTGTGTGCTCTAATCAGGAGATGCTTGGTAGTACCTCTGTGGATACCACTATCCTGAGAAACACATTCAGGAATTCTCTGAATTGATTTAAAATTTGCATATCGTCGTTTGTGGGAAAGATCGCAGGATTTAAAACATCTACATAATGCAGCAGCTGAAGCCCAACGCGTCTGACCTTTCACTTATTTCAGGTAAGAAATGCACTGGCCTGTAACAACTCTTCATTTCTATTCCTCGGCCTTCTGGATTGTTTCGAGGGGAATTAATTTTCTATGTGGGGTAAAAGTGTTTTATATTACCATAATTAATGAGGCGTAAGAGAAAGCATTCGTTTGTCTTAATTTTCATTAAAAAGAGTTAAGAACTTTTTACTTTTAGACCTATTCGTAACCAGCATTCATAATCTAGACACGATTGTATTTGCAAAAATTTCTTCACAAGTTTTCTCCTTTCTTGGAATTTCATATCGCATAACTACACAGCGTTTTCATTTAATGACATGTCTTTAACAAGGCAAACACTGACCGATACAATTTAAATACTGAAACAAAGTTCAAACTCTGCGAAAAAAAATATTTTTCCTGAAGAAATAACGTGTCTGAAGCGTATTTCTTTTATCTTGATTAATATTCAAGCAAAATTAAAAAATAACTCAATCATCATTCAGAAGGTAGAACATTCAATTTAAATTCACAAGAGTAAATTTAAATATGTCCCTTTGTCTAAGTGTAACGAAATGAAAGTAGAAATTAGCCTAATTTCAACCCATCCTACATGTCGGCATTATATAGGAGCTGGCGTCACGCTCCCTCCGTTTTACTCCCTTCAGAAAGTTCCCACTGAACAAGGAACTAGATGTGACACAAGGTAAGTCTGGGCGCGGCGTTAGGCATGACAAACCAGTTCCTGCCTGGAATGAAATTCTTGTCATCCGACATATTCCTGAGCCAATTTACCGACCGAGCAATCCCGGATCATACAACAGTTATGAGAAAAACGCAGACCTAACGTTACATTATCTGAAATTGGAACAAAACGCATGACATTCCTGTTAGATGAATACCTATAAATAGAGAAAATATGACATTTTTAATAGGCCTATCTAGGTTGCGGCTAAAATTATATTCAGAAGTAAAGAACAGAGTGAGTTCTGGAACTGCGTAGGCCTGCTGCCATTAAATTAAGATTCTTACGACGTTCTGCCCCTGAGTAATAATGTACAGATTAAATTATGCACTATTATAATGTGATGTGATGATATATGTACGTGAGTGCGAAACTTTGTCCCTTATCCTAACGGAATAACACAGATTTATGGAGCGTGGGAACTAATTACTTTATTGGAGAAGAACATTTGCAACTAACAGAGAGGCACTATCAGACGACTGCAGAACTCTCCATACTGAGGAGCTTCATAACCTATATTTTTCACCAGACCTTATTGGCGATGAATTAAAGAGCGCGGAGTTTGTAGCACGAAGGCTAGGTGAGAATAGCATACAATGTTTCGGTCGAATAACCTGAAAGAAGGGAACAATTCGGAAGAGAGCTGAACTGCATCAGTGTGTTTCAGGTTTAAGTTCAGTGGGGCTCTTGTGAACAGGGTAATAAATTTTTGTTTCATAAAAGTCAGGAATTTTTTGGCTTGCTTAATGATTATTAACTCCTCAAGCAGGTATTTGCTACGCGGTGTTATATGGTTAGATGTGACATTATGGTGACGTTACCTCCAGTGTGTGTGTGTGTGTGCACACAGCTAAACAGCGAGGAAAGACAGAAACAATATTTTGTTTAAATAATTTGTGTGTTTTATCCCAAATTCCCTAATCTGTGCAGAGAAGCTAGCAAAATTAGTATATTAATATTTATCATATACTTTGAGCTATGTAAATTTTACGTCAGAATTTCCAAAGATATTTAATGATTTAATGATGCCATGATTAAAACGGCAATGCGTAAAACAACATTCTCATAAATTTTATTTGTAGGCATCGTGATGCAGCTTCTTGCAAGATGTCATATGCCTAGCTCCACTAATTCATCAGTTGCCGACATCAAACCCGAAAGCTAAATGCAAGTTTCGAGTCATCCCCAATTTGTTCCAGAAAATTGTACCGAAAACTGCAATAACAAATTAGCACACGTTTCATATTTTCTGAAAACACATAATCAAAATTTCAAGACACTATACGAAGTTCCCAGTAATGTCCTGTGGGATTTATGGTAGACAAAGTGGCTCTGGGCAAGATTTTCTCCGAGTACTTCAGTTTCGTTGCCAATTCTTATCCCACCAAGAGCTCTATATTCGCCAGTTATTTGTCATCGACGTCATACAGTCTCGATACAGACAGAGTCGTTAGTTAACACACGTAACAAACCTAGGTGAAGTGCTGATGTCTATAATAATTATGGCGGCGAGGATGATGATGATGATGATGAAGAGAAGGTGATAATGATGAGTGTGCTGAGAGGCGAGACAGAGTTTCAGGCTACTTGAGCTTATCTAAAATTTATATGATTGAATGTTGACCGATATTAAATGACGCTTGGATTGCTCTCAAATCAGAAGTTCACATAGCCGTAATGTTGGTATTAACGATGTTAAGACTTTAGAACAGCAAATATGACATTAATGGCACGTTTTTCGCCTCGTTACATGCTACGCACGAGATATCTCGCTTAAAATCGTTGGCACACCGTCGCTCTGTAATTAATATCATTCTATTCGCGACTTTTCAACAACAGAATATATACGTTGCCATACAAACAATTCTGGCATAAGAAAGTGAGTTTAAATAAACGCTATATTGAAAGAGCGAATACATTTGCACGTTAGATGGACAGGAACTAAAATAAGTGACCAAAAAAGAATACAAATTTGCTGCACACGTAATATATATACCGTTGTGATATTTCATAGATAAAAACACAATGACACTGAGCAAATAAACAACATAACTACCCTTCACTCAAAGAAATTAGCGCGTCGGCATTGAAAATACTGTTTATTTCAAGTTGTTTTGAAATGCTCAGTTTTATGCCCCGCGCTTATTCCTGTCGATGGGATTTCCTTTTTATCATCTAAGCCACCGCAGCGTGTAAAATGTAATACGTATCCCATAACTAATGGACGTATTTAGCCAGCGGCAGAAAGTTGTGATTCTAAGATCGTCCGCTCGAGGCCACCACTGCATGGACCAGAGATTGAGACGTGCGTCTGTGCGGAGGTGGAGTTACTGTTCGTGGGAAGAAGCCAAGGCTCTGAGGAAGAATACGTATTTCAAAAGATGGGGTTTTCTGTACGCCCGTATTATTCTAACTACTATAAGGGCAGACCCCTTCAGAAGATAGTAGTCTCTCAGATGGTTAATAAGTTCCACTTCTTTTGTGGAAACCGAAGTTTCATCGCCCTGTTCACAAGAGCCAGCAACAAGAATCTATTCAGATCCAAATAAATCCAACGCAAACAACCTCTTTCTTTCAGGTCTGTTTTAATAATATCCTCTCATCTACGTGAGGTTTTCCGTCACGTTTTCCGACTGAAAATTAAAAGGTTCTGTGATCATTATTATTATTATTATTATTGTTATTATTATTATTAAATATTTATACGCTTCATTACTCAGTTCTCAATAACACTTAGATTTATGTTAATGAAATTATTATTATTGCTATTATTATTGTTTCTGTGTTTGATTACTTGTCTGCATTATTGTGTTTTCCTCCAGTGCTTGCCTGTAATTTGTCTTTGACTTTATGTAGTGTTTGTCCATAATGTAATTACTTGTATCTACCCTGTGCTCTGTCTGTAATTGGCTTTGCGGCTGTTGGCTCGGCACATAAATAATGAAGAATTATNGTACCAATGTACCATCGTCACAAACTTTTAGATCTTATTTACATATTTACTGGGCTGAATATCCTTCCGCCTGAAGCTGTGACAGGAATGTTCTTAGTGCGCCGCTCCACATCACGAATATTTTGCGCAGTCCTATACAGTGGACAGAACATGAAGCCAACATCAACGTATCATTCATTACCAGATGTCATGTGATTAGCGTGTAGTGTCACTATACGGAAAGCAAATCAACTTCAATACGTGATAATAATGGGGACTTAATATAAGCAACTAGTCTCTCTCATGCAGTGGCTTTATTCCTTTTGTGTAGAGCAAGAATAAGATACGTAACGTGGAGTTCTCTCCGTTATCAGGAAGGCCGTGCACTTCCCACAACCTTTGCTCTGCCTGGATGACGTGATCAATAGCACATTGCCAACTCTCGGCAGTGACCTTTCCTCGCTCTGCATCTGCCAGTTGGCGTACCTATCGAAGTTTGAAGGTTCTGTTGTCTGAAAGCATGTCTCTTCAATTGATCCCACGCCAACTCGATACAGTTCACGTTACAGTGATAAGGTGGCAGCTTTGCAACGATGCGGCCTCATAACTCTGCGCGTTGACCAACAGAATGCAGGCTGCAGCCACCTGCTCACGCTGGTTCTTCGGTCGTGGATTTTTATACCCTGAAGATGGTGGCGATACGTTCCTCCGAAATGTCGGTTTACACAATATCTACACGGCGCCACATCCCAGAAGACGGCATTCTTCGATTCTGGATGTTTTACTGTTGAATGAATCCAAACTCTGTTCCTGACATGGCCCTGGTTGACCTTCGTTTCATCCAAGTAGCAAATCTTTTGATTTTGACTTTAAATTGACGCAATGGTTTTAAATACCGCCTTATCCACAAAATAATATCATCTTTATGGATTATGACACTCAACCTCTTTCTCTCTTGCAACTAAACCCTGCATCGTGTAAAAATTCGTAAGGAGTGGTTCTCCTTACGTGTGGCAAGTAGGAATTAGGTGTCAATACCGTCTCTAAGGTAGGCGATTCATTTTCATAAAATAATAAACTTATGTGGTTTAGTATGGACTGCTGTTTTAGTAAATACTACGTTTTCTTGCCGGGAGTTAGTCAACTCTCTTCTTGTCTTTCTTTCCGCACAGCAAAAACACGTGCCGCAGAAACGCCCGTGACTACCGACCGGAATTTTTTTCCCCCTGGCACTACAGCCCCAGTGGGCCTAGGCCTACGTCCATGAACTTCTCCGTTCACTTCGGTTTTTCTAGATCTTACACATACGGTAGGACTCCTTGGGCGGGTGATCAACTCGTCGCAAGGCCTCTACCTGTACACAAACACAGAAAAAAGGACACACGCAAACTAAACATCCATGCCCTGAGTGGGATTCGAACCCACGATCCCGGTTTCCAAGCAAGCGAAGACAATATATGCCTTAGACCACTCGGCTACCGTGACCGGCACCGACTGGAATTATTCCCTCGCTTTTCTGTCTTGCTAACAACAGGTATCTTTCTGGAAACTTCTGAAATATGTTTACAGCAATTTGCTTTTCACGGCTATTGGAACACTTGCCTTTCTTATGTTTCTTGTTTGTTGGACTTGCGGCTGCTTTCTCCATTAAAATCCGTTAGCAACTCATGTTTCGTGGGAGCAGAATATCTTCTTTTTGTTATTTAATGGTGCCGTCAGTATCGAGATTATGTAGCGCTGGGTGATAGGATGATCAATGAATTTAGAGCGGTTGATAGAATGAGAATTGGCAAAGGAAACCTAAGTATTCGGAGAGACCCCGTTTCAGTGCATTTTTCCCACCATAAATCCCACATTACATCGGATTAGCCTGGGCAGCAACGGTGCAGAATATGAGAAAGAGGGTCATGCCCGTAGAATTGAAGGAACTAGACAATGTACCTGAGGTCACCTTATTGACAACCTGCGCTTCCTTGTACGTTATGAAATACATTCTTTTAGCAATAAACATTAGTTTACCTACATTTTAGAAATAAATGATCGGATTAACTGGTTTTAATATCACATGCTTCTTAGTGGTAGCTCTTTTGCCAGTGGCCCATCAGAACATTCGAAAACCACGTATATTTGTTCACAGAATTAAAAGTACAGTGAACATAGAATAGGAAGAGGTAATCATGTACAAGCAAGTATTAGTGGCAATTTCAATAGCAGAATTTCCTTTAGATACACAAGAAATTTATTTTGTGGAAAGGAGTAACTCACAATTTGCAATACTGTCAAGAATGAATATTGAAACAGCACTACAAATCAAGAACCACCAACTGGAATACACCAGACAAGTAGTGGTATTCATTAGAATTTCCAGGATACAGAAAAGTGCGTACAACTGAAATCACATGTATGTAAAAAGTACTCCTGCAATAAAGTATTCTTATAACTTGTATTGTATTGTAATAATTTATGGTAGGTTATAACATGCATGCATTAAAGTGAAGACGAATTTTGTGGCCCTTGGGCAGCTGTTTGTACAGCCCTGGTTTAGTAATACATAACCAGCAAAATACAAATTCACTAACATCATATTTAATTAAAAGCAGTCCCTTACCTTTCACCTCCTATTTCAACATCATTTCATCGGTACGAAAACTTCCGACGATATGGGTCAGTCTCTAGTCCAGCACGCACGAGCAGTTCTGCTTTTAGGTTAGAAACACAATATGCAGTTTCAAACATTTGTGCAATCGTAAATTGTCATCACACATGTTCTTATACACACAGGCATATAACACAGGATTCGCTTCAGTCGTAGCACTTTAAATTATATAATACAACTTTAGTTAAGAGTCAAGTTGACACCGATTCACATACAAGTCTTTCAGAACACGAGACTTGGCGCAATATTGACAGTCACTTTTTTCTTACAATGAATGATGGGTAATCGAAGTAAGCGGCAGAGGGAGGAGGTTGCTGTGCTTCGTTTCTTACGCGACTGCATCGACGGAGTTAGCATATCGCCGCTAGGGAGTGTATTCGTGTCGAATTACGCGCTGCAACGGATTAGTCGTCTGAAAGAAACACTAGGTCTTCCGAGAATTATATGTAAATCTCCGTTGCCTTGCAGAATAACGTTGCAGAAATCTTTCAGTTCCCAATTAACTTCTATAACCATGAATCCTTCTCATTCAGTACGACTCCTCGGATGAGGGATTGGCCGATGTTAAGGGCAACACAAACAAGAATACATAATTGCCTTCAATAAAATCTGAACTCACGAACCCAAAGCCCCAGCGGCCGAAGACAGCATGCTTCTTAGCCTGCGAGGCCACTGTGATTCCATGGAGCTGAATCATTCTTGAAAAGCCGCCAGTCGCTCAGCTACTCAAGAATTCTCCAACACTTTAAGGCACTCAAAGGTTCATTTATATGTTCACAACAGTCCGCCACTGGCCCCTATTCTGAGCCAGATGAATCAGGTCCATATCACCCCGTCCTGTTTCTTTGAGGTAAAGTTGTCCCTGTGCTTAGCTAATGAAGCACTACACCATGAAGACATATGGGGGAGTGGATAAAGAGACCCACGATTTTTTTACCTCGACGCTAGTTGGAGGTTAGTGGTCGGCTTCACGCCCCGGCCGCTTTACCCCCGGGGAAAGAGACCCCAATGTTCATTGGGTAAGAGGTTGGGTGGACACCAGAGCCGGCCTGAAAGACACATAACAGTGAAAATCCATGCTCCCACCGGGATACAAACTCCGAACCCTTGGTCGTCCATTCAGTAGCCAGTCGCTATACTGACCACGCTATCCCGGCTCATCCTATATATGTAAGATCCATTTTAATACTGTCTTCCAACCTAAGTATGCTATTTTTTTCTAAAATTATTTAATGGATCTGCTTAAATTGCAAAAGTTTACTGCCGATAAAATGGAAAAATTTTGATAAACTGTGTGTATGTCATAATCTATACATAGGCAGTCGCAGCCGGTTTCAAAACCCTGCCTGGACATTCGACTGAAGATGATGACCTCAAGTTAGAGTGCAAGCGCGCAGTGTTTCTGGTACTCCAGCTGGTCTGTTTCTCTCTCAACGTTAGAAGCTCGGGGCAACGGCTCCGTTGTTCTGTCTAATTTCATTAACAGAGAGATAACATGTCCCACTCGCAATCTGCAGGTACTTGGTTCGCATTCGTGTAGGGGACCGGACATCCCGGCTGCTCATTTCCTGTTTCTGTTACGTTCCTGCAGACTAGCACCGAGATATTACCGTAAAACGAACCAGACATCTTCCACCCACATCCTGTTCTATTCATCATCTTCCAGATCTTTTATCATGCGCCCTTGTACAGTGCCAGAAACTTATACATCATCTTAAAATAAATAAATCAAACTAATTCCTACACAACTTGTATGGTCGAAGGTTAATTTTCCCTTACGCTTATATTTCGTGGTGTTTTGTGGAGACATTAGGATTATTGTGTGATTATTAGATTTTTTGTATTGCTGTTGTTATCCAGCACCGATCACAGTGGCCGCGCGGTCTAAAGCATAAACTTCCTTCGCCCACTCAAACACTGGGATCGTGGGTTCGAATCCTACTTGAGGCATGGACGTCTGTGTGCGTTTATTCTGTTTTTATGCTGTGATGTGTGTTCAGGTAGCGGCTTTCATATACTTATATATCTGTATAGCTTTTGAGATTTGTTCTTCCATTATCTGATACAGAAAACTCTGAATTTGAGACATTAGAATGTTAGTTTTTCAGAATATTCTTCGAAGAGACATCAGGTCCTTCTGCTACAACATGTTTACCATTTCTTCAAAAGAATATTCCTTCGTGCTCTAAGTATGAAATGTTTCAAGTACTGTAATGAAAGTTATACTCGTAATAATATACAAGACAATCTTTGCCTGAAGGATGGAAACAAAAAAAGTCGCATTTCTTTGTGTTGGGAGAACTTGAATATTTCGAACTCTTTGAAACCACCTCCTTAGATTTTTTTATATCTGTGTGTTTTAGTGTGCGTTTGTGTCGGGTTTTCATTTACTTCTGACATCTAATTGTTACTCTAATGTACTGTAATATGAAGTTATAATGATGTCCTGAAGGTAAGGGACATTTTTTGTGACCAGTGGCAGTCTGAACTCTGTACCTGTAGATGAATTATTGTCTGCCTCTAGGTGTTTATAGAAGGGCAAACACAGGAGGTATGAATAAAAGAAATGATAGAATGTTACCTGAATTATGAATAAAGTTAAAGACAGGGTTTTTCTAACGTAAATTCTTTCGAAAAAGAGCTAAATTCATTATAGACCACTTAAATTACATTGTTGTCCTGGAATAAGCCTGCATAGTTTCATTTTCTTTCGTGCGAGCATTATTGGCTTCTCTTTCTTTGTTGACTTAATTGTTGCTTTTCATTGATTTGCCAATTGATTTCTTAATCGAATGATGACTGACTCTTTAACTGGCAGATTTATTGATTAGCTGATTGACTGGTTAGCTGGTTAACAGGCTTGTTAGATGTTGACTGATTGGCTCATTGATTGTTTTTTTGAGTTTGTTGATTGGATGACTGGCTGGTTGGTTAATAGGTGGATTGATTGGTTGGTCGTTTGGTTTGCTTGCTGCTTGGTTTGTTGGTACCCCACTTTTTTCTTGGAGCTGTAAAAATAAAGATATATAGTAGCATGATTCTATGAATGACAAACAGGGAGTAATGTGAAACGCGCGGTCTTCGCCTAATGATAGTGGCTATATCAGAAATACTGTGGAAGGCTTTACATAACCCGGAAATACAAATCAATGTCATTATGACTGTCCAGTCTTGTCGCTATTTTATTCCCATGTCCAAATGTGGCAGGTTCAGTTGGTGAAAATTCAGCCCATCACACTTAAGACTTCACTGACCTGAAACATATGCAAGACCATCAAACAGAATAAGTTGTGCCAGATTCATTCTTCGTTTTTCCGCCAAATTTGGCATTCCCATAAGCACACAAGTGGATCGTTACTTGAAAATTCATGCACAAAAGCAGATTATCCTATTTTATATTTTATCTGTCCTGATTTCTGATAAATTGCTGCTGGCCTTCGCTAGCACAGCCATTTTTTGGTTCCAGGTCCTGCGGGACACCTGACCATATTTTGTGTCTCATACTCTGATCATATACTCCCCAGTGTCACCTGTTGTTGATATAATTATTTATTACTTATGCTATCATTAAGTAATTAAATATATTCTGTTTTTAAGAATAAGGTGCTGACGGGAATATGTGGACTTAGAAGTGAGGAAGGTAATAGTCAGGTTGTGGAAAACTGCCTAGTAAGGACCTTCACAGTTCGCCCTATCCGTCTAAGACTAACATTATAGTTATAAGAATTATAAATGAGCTGGTCATATAGTATATGTTGTTAGAAAACAAGTACATGCCGGGATATTCTGAAGAGAAGAGACAATTTTGGAGATCCTGGAGTAGATAGGCCACCAAGAAACGAAAAAGTTGGAGACAGACCTCGACACAGGCAGCAGATTGATTCCATAAGTATATTTCATACGACACGGAGAGCACAGAAAACAAAAAAAATTATGGGGGACACACAAATAGGCAGACAGACAGCAAGGTGATCTCATAACACACAAAAAAATTGTAATATCCAATCACCTACGTTCCTTTGACACGACAGGGACAGCACAGAAAACAAAACATTGATCGATACTCAGGTACAGAACAAAGTGATCTCATAAAAAATCAAGGATTGATATACAAACCGACATGCAGCAAGAAGGTGTCATCAGCCTTCTTTATTTTTTTGTCAAAATAAGGAAAATAAACTAAAATTTGATCTCAAATCCTATATGACGTTATGGACAGGATTATTCTGGCTCAGGATATGGTCCAGTGGTGGGATCATTGCTTCAGACCTGTTCATCCTAAATACATAATGAGAGCAATATTTATTTTTTACATGTGACCAAAGAAAATTACTGAATGTAAATTAAGACAAAATTCAATCGAAATGCGAGTCGCGTTGATGTGTCCTAAAATAAAGCACTTTTTTGGAATTCGAGTGTTAGGTGATAGGTGAACTGTGTAAGAAATTATACAAAGAGGTTCGGAATAATAAGGGGTGTGTGAAGACTGTCCACAGAATTAACTCTTGTAATTCTGTCCGGTGGGCGTTGCCCCAGTGTTAATAATATTCCATAGAGTGCTACAACTGACGGTCGCCTCGAATGTCCACCCACTCAACACATACATCCTTTGCTAGGTTTCCTACATCATGAATAATGAAAGAAACTAAACCAAGCCCAGAAATAAATAGGAGGGATTTTGGCCTTGGCACCAGACCCGGATAATCGACAGAGCTTCATAGCCTCAAGTGAAATGAAAGAAGGGGAAAAAGAAATGAATGAATAGCGAAACATGAAATTACGCTATGGAACTAATACGAATATGTTATTCTGATAAGGCCATTGGCATATTCTACATCTTAATCACAAGCTTTAAAAGATATCTTGGAAGTAAGGTCATTGTGAAACGTATTCGACTTGGTCAGAGAGCTGAAAACCAAGGCTAATTTTATCTTCAACTCAGTAGTACTAAACATGGCCGTCAAAGACTCTCATTCTTGTTTCGTATTTGGAATATCCTGTGTTGAAATGCCGTCTCAGATACCGATCATCTTGATTGAGGTTTTAGTTGTTTCCTAATTTTTTTACTGATATTCGTGTAAATATATGAACGTTATGTAATTTGAAGACATCCCACGTTTTTTATTTTCACCAGCAATATTAACATTGCCTCTTTACGAAAGACAGTAGACGGGAAAATATTAATGTTACAATTAATTGCTCGCCCACTCCATTAGATAGTCACCTACACGCATCTAATAATTTTCACAACACATTACCTACTCCCCCACTCACTGGCCCCTCAAATCACACTTTCAATCCATCATCCCTTTCTCCTATATAATAGATCTTCCATCGCACCGCCCACTCACATAGTCACTCGCCCGTCCTGTCACTAGTCCAGTCCATCACTCACTCCTAAGGTCGCTCTCTTGCCTATGTACTGGTACAGCCCATTAGCCATGTCTCAATTCACTCATCTAATCAATAACAGAACTAATCACTCACTCCTGCAGTAATCATGTTGCCCATCTAATCACTTGCGTAATCCACCAACCATCCACTCAGTCCAACCATAGTCCAACCCATCACCCATTCCCTCAGTCACCCAATCGCCCATCTAATCACTCATTCAACTTATCACCAATTCCACCAGTCACCCACTCACCCCTCGAACCAATCTTCCAGCTTATCACTCGATTTCCGGTCACTCACTATTCAATCTAGTCACTGATAAACCTACTCTTCCACTCACTCATTTCCCTCCCTCATTACTAGTACAATATATCAATCAGCTCCTCCCTCATTCACTTGCCCACTCAATTGCTCTTGTAATCACTCATCCATCTCACCATACACTCTACTGGCCACTCATTCAACCCTTCACCCACTCTCGAAGTCCATTTAACCACTCATCTACAGATCACCAACTCTCTTACTGAGCCACTCACTCGCCCACTTAATTATTCTTTCGCCTGACAATAACCAGTTCATTCACAAACCCGACCAAATTCTGGACCATCAGACCAGTCNAATGTTACGTTTCGGTTTCAGTGGTCAATAACGAAGACATTTGAAGTGTAAGGAAGACAACAAATTCATGCAGACTTCCTCAGTTACACATCAATTACGAAGATCCCTATAATCGATCTCACACCGCACACCTGTAACGGTGCAACGCACCGGCAGCTGGGTAACAAGAACTGACGCGAAGCGATATTAACATTCTATTTCTGTATTCTTCACTCCTTAATTTTGTATGGATATAACCGCTTTTCGATGTTCATATGATAACTTTGAATGTAAAACAATTATCGCTGCAAAACAGACATTTCTTGACTGAGACACAAAAAGATTTACCCGAATTTCGCACACCCAACAACCACTGATCTCCCAGCACCTGGAATGAGAAATGGACGTCTCCATCTATGCTTGCAGTGTTTCATACATTTGTACTCGTACTGCATACAAAAAAGGAATACGATATTCCCATAATTTAATATTCTATTATGTAATTTTATTTCATTTTGTGTGGGTTGGAAACTTCGTTATTCATCCTAAGTGTAGAATATAGAATGAGGATATTTGAGGGAAAAAGTACCAAGAAGGATATTTGATTCTAAGCAAGATAAAGTACGAGGATGGTAAGAAAATTACCTAATGAGAAACTTCTCAAATTTTTCTCGTCAGCAACTCATCAAGGCGATGATTCTAAGGAAGATCAGATAAGCTGGACATGTTACACGATGAACGTAAGCTACGTATAATTTCAATTGTAAATCTGAGATACTGAGGTCGTCTAGGGGTAGATTTGAATATGATAATAAAATTAATTTTCTAGAGATAAGATTTGAAAGTACACTATAAGACGCGTGAGTAACGTAAGGCGTCATTGAAGAAGATGAGTAAATAAACATCGTACCTCGAATTCTGTACTTATCTTTCTGTTTTACGGCGATTGTAGGCGAATTGTTCGTGCTAATTACAGGTTATATTTTTATTTAGAGACAAATCATTAACTTGTTTAGACATTATGTGTGAAGTACTAGAAACGTGGTAATAGTGGGAATCTGTGAAATTATCTCGACAAATTTAAAACAGTGGGAACTAGCACCAAAGGAAACGAGACACAGAAATGGGTAAAAAAATTTAATTATTACTTCATATTTTCTGCCATTCTCACCATATGCGTTCAACATTTCAAAGAAAGGAGCTGTAAAGTATGTTCTTTCCAGAGCTCTTTAATCATTATTGCAATGGAAGTTTGGTGCATGACTCAGATGCACAGTTTATATCCAAGATATATATGATTGGAGAATCACTCTGGCTTTTCATACTGAGGTTCATTTTGACTTTCCTCTGATTTTCCAGTAACATCTTGGTTCTTTTCCCATCGTTTCCTGTTCAACTAAAATGTATTCCCCTGTCTCATTCCATACTATTTAACACCTACAGCAGTTCAAATCCAGCCTCACCACCAGGTTGGCTCCATTGTGTATGATCAATCTTGGAAAATCGGTAATTGCTTATAGGTTCATTAACTTGTTCGCCGTTATACTGTACTTTCAGTCAGTTCAACATTTGTAAAATCAACCAGTTCAACATTTTTTCTGCAAAATCATTTTGAACATTATTCTTGCAAGGTTGCTTATGTTTCCAAATTTGTCACTTCCCTATAATGTTTCCGAAACTGACAACAAAAACTTAATTTCAATTATGGAAGTAAATTAGCAAGAGAGGAACAACAGAATTATGTGTATAGCTACGTACATGTAACGCTGCCAAATATAAGCAAGATTTTCCAGCTTTACCCCCTTCGGATTACAATCACTGGCACAAGCGGTCACGTTTCCAACTTACATTCTGAATGGGTCACATATGAATCTTGCCAGGAACAATCACTATCCTGGTGCCTTAATAACCGATCTCTTCTGATCCACAAGACGCAATCACGATCGCATATCGTGCGACGCCTGCGCATCGTCGTTAAGTAACCTCCGAACCAGACCATAAGAGGAGACAAAAGAGTATGGTGGGTGGTCTGAAAACGTACTTAAATGCGGTACCATTTCATGACTTGTGCTTCTGTAGAAGCTCAGAACATCACCACATACTTATTAGTTGCAATTGGCTACTTATCTTCACTTTCATACAAAAGATCTCTCAAATTGCATTTCCATAAATATTCGTTGCCTGCTTCAGGTAGATTCATATTTGAAGCCGGCTCCGCACTCCGCGGGGACTACAGAATGTACAACATGGCTAAAAGTGAACATACTCCTTCGAAAATTAAAAGGGGCCTTGAGTAGGGGATGGGATTATAGGTAAAGGAGGTAGGAAGAAGAAGTTTAAAGTAGAAGAGAAATGAACGAGTGAACAAGAGACAGAGATAACTTTCGTTTCGTCACAATGTGGACTAACCGGGCTAAGCATCATTAGTCGGTATTTACTTCCCTCATTTGTACGTACAAGAACTTCACCCCCTTCCAGCGGCCCTTTAGTTTCTCAACCCGCTCTATGCACCGCAACCAATGCTCATCAGAAAGGCCTACTGCACTGCACAGGTTCACACAAACTGTATGTGCCCAGAAGTGGTCCAGTCCCCTCAAACGACAGAAAACAGAATTTGCAATAAATTTCTGGCCACAATTTAAAAAAAAATATATATATTGAGATTTATAAGAAAAGTGACTTTTGAAAGATTGACCGTAGCTCACAAAGTTCGGTGTGAGTGTCATGAAACAGACCAGCTCACCATTGTACTTCTGTACTTCCTTGTAATCAGTAACATCAAGTTGGCACACTGAGAGCTGGATTAGCTCACTAGCACACGAACCTAACATTTATTGCAGCCTAACTACAATATACCCTAGAAAATATTGTTTCTAAAATTATTATTTTTGCTGAATGGTGAATCAGGCATTGCAGGCTTAATAAGTTCTTCCAGAACTACTTGTTTTAATTGCTATCTTACCTGCTGTTTTAGCTACATTATACTGACATCTTCTGACTTTCAGCATATATGCCACAATATACGTGTAGAATAATTTATATGTAGACGAATGTGTTTCTTGCAAATGGAGACAGAACATTCATCTTTTCTAATGATCCGTTTTATGTCTTGCTTTGCATATGAAAACCTACAAACTAAAATACCCTAAATTTCTTCTTTGCCTCTTGTCTGTTACAGTATAAAACTTGGTGTCTCACCCAAATGAATGAACCTAAATAGACAGTGCCTGGGAACAAATTATTGAGGAGAAAATTTAGTCATTAAAGAGAAGGAGAATAAAAGAAAAAACTGAGAAATTTGTATAACGGGGAGCTCCATAATTTGGGATCTACTCTCCAATAAATGTTAACAGTGCAATTGAGTCACGGAGCATGAGTTGGATATGGCTTCTAGAACAATAAATAATTTACGAGGGTGTGGTCTGGAGAGGAGAGACCTTCAGATGCTGATAGTCGTTAACGAGTCGAATAAATCCCAGCCTTTTATGAAATGCGGAATTCCTTTATCACATTTACAAGATTCCTCCACTTGACGCTGTCCTGAGCTATTTTAATCTGTCGCATACCAGCAAATATTATTATTTTGAACACTATATTACTCACAGAATTACTGGGTTTTTGGACTTTTTCCATTGTCCGGAATTCTAGGAAATAGAGGACACGACGTTTCGAAAACTGGATCTGTTTCCGTCTTCACGTGAGAAAGGAAGACACCTACTCAGTTGGGCCCCTTATAAAGAGCTAATCTCACTCAGTGGATGGAAAAATTCCAGAAACCCAGTAAATCTATGTGTCATTCACCATTGTCAAAACTCTTTAGAATCTACTCTATATTATTGTTATCCTACTTTCTATGCCTTGGTCTTCTAAGTGGTCTCTTACATTCAGAATTTCTGACTAGTATTTTGTAACCCTCCTGTAAATAGGTCCATTATTTGAAGGAAAGGTTTAGGCGCAACTCTGGGTATAGGGCCCCTCGTCACAAAGTTACTGACGGGACCTATAGCTGTACATTTTCTTGTATGTTTACTACTGAATATTCATACCGTTCACTCCTGCCGCTCCAAGCTTCCTTCATTCATCTAACAATGTGGAACAGATTCAACAGAACCCTTCCACCCCCTCCACATCTTCTCATCCCCACTCCTACCTCTTTTCACCACCCCACCTATCTCTTTGCTCATCCGGTGGTGTTTGTTTTAAAAGTTGGCACTCCTGAAAATCTCTCTGTGCCTTGTCTTCCTTGCCTACCTAACTCCCTTGTTTCAATCTCTTCTCTCTCTCATGCAGTGATTGGTTTAGTGGAGAATTTTCTAATTGGACGAACGACCCCCCCTATGCCAGTTGGTGGTTGTTGCTGGACTGAATCTAAGTTTTCTAACACTGCCTAATCGTCATGTCAACACAAGAAATGGTGCAATGTTCTTTTAAAGTTATATTAAATCATAGATGAAATATCAAATTTTCTCGCTTACAGATTTTTTTTACTGGCATTCATGAATTCATCCAGTTCCGGGAATTATTTCACAGAATTCTCAATTCATAAACACCTTTCCTCTTTGAGGAACAGCATCTTCAGATTGGGATCTGTGTTTTATTTTTCGGAATTAAGTACTGTCACGGGTATTAGTATCACTGAAGGGATTCGAATCTGCGATCCTCTCTCAGCTTAAGACCAAGACCCCTCACACAGCGCGGTCACTGGGTTTCTATCGTGTCGAGTTGCCACGTTTCATAAGCTTATGGGCCTCGCATCACGAAGTACGGGACTGAGAACATTTGGTTCAGAATATGAGAGTAAATAATAATATTGTAATACTTGTAATTATTTCAATGTAATATTGTAATACGTGACAATATTATACACTTACACGTTGTATTGTTCACCCAGTGTTATTTGGGCGATTAAGTTGAGGAGAATGAAACAGCAGTAGCATGCAGCAGGCGCTGAGAGAAGAGAATATTGTACATAACATTAGTAGGAAAATGTCAAGGAAAGAGACAACTTACATGACCTAGTCCTAGGTGGAATGATTGAGTTGAAATTGATTGTACTGAGGAGAATATTCATTAGATGGCTATAATATAGAAACATGTGTGTGCCTAATCCTCAGAGGATAGAAAACTAAGATGTCATTCCGTAGTAACATTGAAGTGTATTCTATTCCTTACCTTACACAAACGGAAAAATACAATTACAATTATTATATTTTCATGCAGATCTTAGGCCACATATGAATAAAAATATTTAGAAAATAATTTCAAATAAGCTGTTTGAAAATTGGCTGTGGACATATATGATTAGGCAGTGCAGTATTTTCCAAAGAGGGACAAAATCTAACAAAGTGCTTGATTCATTGTGGCTTATAGGATTTGCAAAGGGGACAGACACCTTTCGACAGAAAACATTACTAACAACTCTCTCGAATTGATTTTGAAACATTAAGATAATGGAATATATTGATCACAAGCGCATTAATTAGGATCTAAATGTTTGTCTGTTTCCCTAGTAGAATTTATCTTTAATGCATGCGAAACGAATAAAGATTTTTTCGATAGGTCAAGTGTTCTTAGGGATCTGAAAGATATTATTTATAGCTTAGAGATATTCACTAAAATGTCGGATTGCAATCAGCATTAAACGATTCGACTATTTAAATCAAGTTCTTATTCTCATAATTTTATGACTAATTATAAGAGAACAAGTGAGGAAATGACGTAACGATAAATTTCACAATTGAAATTCTTCATCTGAAACACTTACAGCGATGGAATAAAAGTGTGTGACATTAGTGGAACATGCTGAACATATCAGGCAAACAAGAAAAGCATACAAATATTTTTGCTGGAGAAGCTTACTGGAAGAGACCACACGGGAGACCTAAGACTGTATGGAAGAATAGTTATGATTTCATTGATATCGCCGGTTTTTTTGAAACATTACATATGACTTGGGTCGATCTTCCGTTGAGAGAGCGAACAATTGTAACTGCATAAATAGCATCATATATTAAAGCGTTGCACCACAAATTACATTCTCTACGTATGTAGCTCTTGCTGTCTACTTTTTCAGGACGAAGATATGCATTAAGGAGCTTTTAATTTTCTTCTTATTGCCGTAAAAGTAAAATAGAAATTAAAGCAGTACAATGAAGGAATGGGCACTGCGGAGGCAAATTGAATGATAAAGGAAAGACCACGAGAGCTTATATGGACGAGAGGTAAGACGTAATTCTTGTGGGAAGTTGGGCGGCATATGGGTCTGTGGAAATGTGTAAACATGATACATACCTTCCACAGATAATGAAAATAAAATCTCCCATTGTCTCGAAACTACTAAAAATGTAAGAAGCTTCTCAATTCAATCAGGAACATTTTTCTTTTTTCTACACTGTTCAATATATTTCCTTGTTTCCTGTTACAAATAAAGTAAGGATTAACAGCACGTGAGATTAGGGTGGTTTATTTTGGGATTCCTACGGATTAAGCATTTGAAGCCTTAGTAATATTATATTTCTACTTAATATTTCATTAATTAAATTTCACATTAGAAAGTACGGTGGTACACGTATTATATTCACGATTACATCATAACACTAACATATTTCGTGACAAAATTTTCTATTTTCCTGATTCATTATTTTTATGAAAGACGAAGTTGGCAAATCTGGCTGTCAAGAAATTTCTTGCTTTTATAAAACCTGAAAGTTCAAGTAACCGTTTTGACAAAATTCATGAGTGAATCCCATATTGAACTAGTTTAATCAAATCCCCACCTTCATTTGAAATTCTGTACTGCGATTGGCTTTGTAAGAATAGTACGTTTACAATACAAAATTTCGAGACTCTCTTTCTGGCATTGTTTCCAGGTCTCACGTTCGCTGGTGAGTTTCCTTGTCGTTGACTATGACAGTATAACTTCAGTGTCATTATTTACAGTCAACGAAATGGAAGCACTAATTCCAGCAACATAATGTGTTAAAATCTTTGCCAAATTAAACATGGAAATATAAAATATTCTGTTTGAATATGGGTAGATCTAATTAAAGCTTAACTGAGATAAATAAAATGACTTCCCACTGCCTTCTAAATTATGAAATCGGCATGACAATATTATAATTAGAATAATAGAACAGCAAAATATTTAACAAACAGAATTTTTTTCCCTTGAGAACACACGTTATGAATCACGGGCTTGGAGGACAGGAGAGACACAAATGGCCATGCCGATATTGGGGCTCAGATTCGAACCTGGGACCTTACAAATAATAAAGAGTAGTACTAACCTCTCAACTTGAAATTTCAGTGACGGTATATAACTCGTTAAATTGTAACAGTGTCGTTAAATTGCCATGGAATCGACTTTGCTAATGTCCTTCAGTTTTAATTTCGCTGAAACGTGACTAATTTAACACATCTCCAAATTAGTATTGTGCACACGGCAAATGGCATATTACATTACGTTTTCTTGAGGTACAACCCGAAGGGCAGCCCAAGTTGAGTGAGCAGATTGATTTCAATGTGTCAGTTCTATAACGTTACGTTGCTGTAGTAGAAACATCTGAAAGCAGCCTCTGTATGAGATATACAGCGATCGAAATAACAGATTCCCTTTGAATTTCATTGTATTGGCAGGAAGTGGGCGTTTGGAAAGAAAGAATAATAAAAAGAACGGCTTTTCTCTTCTCCTTCTCCCCTTTCATCTTTCTTCATTGAATGATTGCTATGGGTTATTAGTTAGTACATCGTATGTCATTTGTTCCCATTAAAGACAGTTGACAACCGGAAAGCGAAAGAGCGATACAATAGGGTTTACACAATGAAAATAACATCAGAGGATAGACATAAATAGGGGCCAATACAATAGAAAGGAGTAACTTTCAACTGTTACCTATGTGTGGGAAAATTTGCCTACTGGTAATTCATCACAGAAACTAAAGTTACATATTATCTTCTTTTTTTACTGTAAGTATGCTTCTTGTTCTTTTGATGTTATTCTTCTGGGCTTCACCGAAGGGTCATGTGTCCTAATGACGTCACCTGTGTCATAGGTCCAGATACTAATAATAGTGTTTGGAAACAATAGGTCGAGTTGTTGGTGTGATCGTCACATTATCTTGAAGATATAAATGATATCTGAATAAACATCTGCTGCACTGTCTTCCTTCTCACGGTGACGCGACCGACCCCCAGCACAGCAGTGGCTAGTATCCGTCATTAGTTGAAAGGGATACAGATTTTATCGTCCCTAAATTAAGGAGAACCAGAGTAAATAAATATCTATTTTTTCAATTAAATATAATGTGATATCTTATTGAAACAGTAGTTTCCATGCGTCTTTGTTCTCTCTGCTGGGCAGAGCACAAACTCCTAGGTATATTCGCGCTCTTCTATGCCTATGGTGGTTCTATTTCATTAAATAATATTTGTATTATCCCTTTAAATTCCAGAGCTATTCTTTTACAGATCAGTTCAATACAGACCGACGTATGAGCATACGCTTAAATATAATAATTATTATTATTATTATCATCATCATCATCATCAGGCCCACTACATCCTTGAGAGCCGAAGTATGAACTAAATACACACATAAATGTATGCCCTTTTTTTTTAATTCGCTTAGTGGGGGGTGAAGTCCAACTGGGTCCACTCGGCACGGCGGCCACTGATTGGCCTATTGTAACCTGCCCCGGCGCCACTTTTTCCACCACAAATCCCACTTGACCAGACGCGGGATCGAACCCGGCCCCCCACGCTGGGAAGCCAGCGACTAACCGCTTGAGCTATGGCACGGCCTTTAATTTATGCCTTTATTTCTTCATTCGCGTATTTATATTTTATCTGTTTCTCTGCCATTCTTTCTTTCTTTAATTTATCCTCCCATTTTTCTATCATACATACTTTTTTCCATTCGCTTTCTTCTTTTCTCTATCTTCATTTTTCCGTTTTCCTTTCTTTTGGTACACAAAATATTTATGAATATCTCTGATTAACGTACGATTTTTTTATTGCTAGTGGGGTGGGACTGAGTCCCTTGTGCTGCGGCCATTTCTGGCCTATTGTACCAGCCCTAGATGACAGGTGAGGGTTATTGTCGTGCAATTGATGGAATGAAGATTGGCAGGGGAAACCGAAGTACTCGGAGAAAACCTGCCCCAGCGCCACTTTGTCCACCACAAATCCCACTTGACCATACGCGGGATCGAACCCGGGCCGCCGCGACCGCGGTGGGAAGCCAGCGACTAACCGCTTGAGCTATGGCGCGGCCTATAGATAACTTAACTCAAGCAGTAACATTTCGAGCTAAGCATCGGCATTCCTGAATGAAAGTTTTCGTGTTATTTCTGAGTTCCCTGAGTCAAATGTTGGGATAATACCTGGACTACATTATGATCAATTCCATGTAAATCCCTTACAAATTCATCATTCAGTCCTTGCAGACAAATATCAGAATTGTACCTCGATTAGGCCATGGTTGCCTTTCTTAATCTTTTCCGATTAGTTTTTTTTCTTTTGCGATTTATACTGACAAGGTCGTAAAATAAACCACAAAGAGATCTTGCTGTGCGATCTACATTCATCGCCCACCTCATCCCGCTTGATTTAATCATCCTAAAATGAATATATATGTACATATATACTCGTACAGTGAAAACTCATTAATACGGACTTCACTAATTCGGAATTCGCGAATCAGTTTTGTGGACTCTAACCAACAATATAATACATATTAGCTAATTCTGAGGGAAATGACGTAAGATGTAGTAAAAGAAAGGCACAAAAGAGGGACAAGAACCAAAAATAAGCTTACTTTTTTAAACACGGTCTCAATGATTTTAAGGCTGAATTCAGAACACACATTTTTACTTTTAATTAAAGGTAAATTTACTTTATAATCTAAGTTCCAAAATAAAATCACATTGCTTAAAGAGACACATTAAATCCATTTTATAACTTCCCTGAACATAGTTTCAATAGTATTTCTATAATTTGGAATTTCACTAATTTGAAGATAGGTTTCGCTCTCAATTAGTCCGACCTCCTTATTATGTGTTCATTTTATTAATAATAAACGATATCGCCTTTGACGTAAGGAAGGGAAATTGGAATGGGTTTCCGTCCACATGTCTCGTTATTAAGGCGAACAACTTAGGGGTAGAGATTTGGATATAGCTACAATACAGGGAATGCAAGCACACTAGTTTTGCGTGAGACATTTGTATGAACTCGGGGGAATCTAAACTACTATTAATAGTAGCAACTAACATTTTGGCTTTCACAGAGTGAAACAATAGCTCCAAGCTATTATGAATGATATGGGTTAATTAGCCATCCAATTAGCCCCACCACTGTTTACTTCAACTATGAAAATATTGATTGTTAATTGGTATAGTACGATGGGTAACCTAGTTGTAGTTACAATATAGTTACCCCTGATTTCCCTCTCCTGCCCCTATATGCTATTGTTCACTTGGATTTAATGACCATGTGTTTAACTGAGGAAGACAGCTGTCTCGCGAACTCTACAAGAACGCATTTCTGGGAGGCTGATATTATTGTTAAATTCTATTCCAATCTGCCTGGAGTCAGGATAGCTCAGTCGGTATAACAAAGAGTTAAGAACTGGACGGGAGGGTAAGATTTTTCTCTTCTCCACACCTTCCAGGCCGGTTCTGGGACCCGCCTAACCTCCTCTCCAATAAGTACTGGGGATGATTTCCCCGGGAATAAAGGAGCAGAAGAGTGAAGCTGACCATTCCGCTTTCTCTAGTGCCCAGATCAAGAACGATGGAGCTATACCTCCGTTACCCCATATGTATTGGTGTCATATTGCTTACTTAATTAAGCACAGGGACAACTCTACTTTTATCTTAAGTCTGTCCATGAAGTAAATTGTTAATATAAGTTGTATTTTCTTGGATAATATCCATCGTTTTTGTTCATCAATTTCACAGTTTCAGAAATGGGGCCGGCCCGTCTGCACGCATGCTCTAGATCTACAAGGTCCATTGGACCAGTGGTTGATCCATCATTCAGGTTATATTCTCCACACTTGGGCACCCTTAACGACAACAAAAAGGATCTTTAATACTGAAGATGGATGCAGCACGTTCCTCTTAAACGTCGCTATACTTCTATCAGATTGCAAGGCGTCATATCTCATGATACAGAAATCTTTAAAATACCTCAAAGCTCCCGAAACTAGTTCAGTCTCCGAAACGTCTTTTGTAAAATCCAAGAGGACAAAAACTTAGGGATGCTCTGATAAAATGTGATCCTTCCGACTTTGCTGCACAACCAACTAGACACAGGCTTTTAACGAAACAGCGGGATCTCTTCTTGAATCAGTCATTCATAAACTTGGTACTGCGTAACAAAAAAAACAAAAACAAACTTTAGTCCGCGAGCGAACTATAGCAACCGACTGAGCGACCGCCGCATGTCGGCGACGTTAATGCCAACTTTAGCGGATAAAGAGTGTCGCATTGTCAGGTCAACGAATCCCCACGGCCTTTAATTTCTATTTTCTAGACCGCTGCCGCTGCTTTTGCATTCAAGTAGCTCCTCAATTATCCTCGCGAGGCTGAGTGGACACCGTTCCAGACCCACTACTTCTCAGAAAATCTGGTAGCGCCGGGAATCGAACTCGGGACCTCTGGATCTGTAGCCAGGAACTGTGACCGGTAGACCACAGAGGGGGTCCTTGGTATTGCGCACGTGTGAAAATTGGGTTGTTTTTCTTCCTTTGTTTAGCTAAGGAAGCTAGTACGAGTATATAAGTCACGGGAACACAAAAAATAAATAGTGGGTTCGGATTAACAACCTTGCGATGGTTTATGGCATATTCATTAATTAAAGAAAGGTCGGATAACAATAAATTTTCAGCAAACAATTCCAGAATTTTCTTTTTTTTAACTTCACTTGCTTTCGACCTATGTTTACATTCTTTCGCTTAAATTCATATGACTTGTGTGCAGTATCATAAGTTGTGATAAGGACAATTTTTTTATTCTATTAGTCACAGAAATAATTCAAGAGAAAACAGTTCAGGTCACTTTAAGCGTTTCTGTTTAATATTTGGAACGTAAGTTAACCTGACAAATAAGTAAGCAATTATGCTCGGGACCTTTTTATTATAACTGAGCCAGCATTTTCACTCTATCGTTTAATGTTCATGGCAAATTGCTAACCGATGTGGTGTTACTTAATGAGTTACGGGTTCGATCTCTGAAAATATGAACAGGCAAATGTTTGTTGTGTTGAGCCTGTCATAACATAACAACGAACCCCTGCGGTATGAAAAGGGTGAAGGGTGCAGCAGGGAAGGGTAAGTGACGCCGATGATTTGCTTGTTGTAATAATTTAGTTAATTAAATTGCCGACCGGTAAGGCTTCATCAAGCAGTCCATATATTTTTTTAATTGTGGGAATAGCGTTGCATTCACAAACCGGTTTCCCCACGGGCGATATTTACAAAACAGTTAAAATCATTCTTTGGTTTAGAAGAGGGTGTAATGTATTCTATTTATTTTATATTTTAAATAGGTGGCTAATGCATAGGGCCTATACAGTTTAAAGCATATCATAGTCAAAAGCGTATCCTGTGTTTGGGTTTGAATATGATAATCAGCTATGTTATTATAAGAAAAAAGACTGGTATATTCCAAATTTGTACTTGAACATTTTAAAAGTTCTTTAAATATCTAAACTGACAGATTTAAATTATGGCATAGGGTTTTGCACAGTGACCGTGTAGATAAAAACAAACAAAAAACAAACTCCGTAGCCTGTAGTCCGCAAGCGAACTCTACTGACCAAGCGACCGTCGCTTGTCGGCCAAGTTGGTGCAAACTTTAGAGGATAGAGGATGTCGCGTGGTCAGCGCAACGAATCCCCACGGCCGTTAATCTCGGTTTTCTAGACCGGAGCCGCGATTTCCTTGAAAAAGCTCCTCAATTATCCTCACGAGGCTGAGTGCACCCCGTTCCAGACCCAATACTTCTCAGAAAATCTGGTATAGCCGAGAATAGAACCCGGACCTCTGTATCTGTAGCCAGGAACCACAGATGAGGTCGAAAGTGTAGATAAACAATTTGGAAAATCAGAAGTGAAAATTCTCGAATACCAAGGTCCGGCAGATAATTGTTGTCCAGGAACTGATAATATAAAAGATTAAATTAATGACACATTGGACTCAAGGAGGTATTTTTAAGATTTATGGTGGATGACTGATTTTATTACGGCTCCAGGGAATTTATTTCAGTGTTACGTCATAAGACCATGAGAAGACCTGTGGGGCAAATGGCAGCCGACTCGTAAGGCTGACAACCTTACCGCCATCTGTGAACTGACTGCCTAGAGAAAATGTTGGAGCCTCGATGTCTCACAACCCTATGGGCCTATACGGCCTGTTACAAGGAGAGCTTAACGCTTTTACCTTTTGCCCACTTGGAGCATAAGGAATCCATGAAACGCTTTGTTTCACTTCAGTTTCTTCATCTGAAATAGTTGGTAGGACTCCTTGGACGGAGGATAAGCCCGTCGCAAGGCTTCTGCCTACACACAGATACAGAATAAACACAGATATCCATGCCTCGAGTGGGATTTGAACCCACGACTCCAGTGTTCGAGCGGGCGAAGACAGCTCATGCCTCAGACAGTGCGGCTGCTGTTTTCGGCGTGTATACCTGTAGACCTATAAATTAAATTTAAATTGGGCTTCGTTTAGTCATTATTGCATATCGGAAACTGCGGTAACCTTCTCAAGTGTATGGAACATCGTTTTAAATACAAAATATACAAATTAGGAAATGTAGACTACGCCTAGTGTACGAAATTCGGGTCATTCTTCCACTTTTTCTTAATTTTACCGAAAATATTAAGACTGAACTTAAAATAAGCTAAACTTTTTTCCGCAATGTTCGAAATATTTTTTCTTTTCAATATATATATATATATTTTTATTATTGCTAGTGGGGTGGGACTAAGTCCTTTGAACTGCGGCCACTTCTGGCCTATTGTACCAGCCCCAGATGATAGGTGAGGGTGATTGTGGAGCAATTGGTGGAATGAAGATTGGCAGGGGAAACAGAAGTACTCGGAGAAAACCTGCCCAGCGCCACTTTGTCCACCACAAATCCCACTTGACCAGACCCGGAATCGAACCCGGGCCGCCGCGTTGGGAAGCCAGCGACTAATAGCTTGAACTATGGCGCGACCCTATTTATCTAGATACTACCGAGATAAGCACAAAACATGTACTTCTTCATTAATAACGCCTCTCATTTCTGTTCAATTTTACTAGAACTGGAATATATCGTAAAATTTTAGGAAAAGTTGCCGGTATCACATTTCATTAAAATCCTCTATGTATTGCTAGTTATTCTGTGTGTATGGACAAATGAACAAGCAATTTTAATATGTGTTTGGCAGGAATAAGAAAGAGCCTAATAAGGTAAATTAAATTTCTTCTTAATAATACCATCAGAACATATGGGGACTTGAAGGTAGGTTCAAAGTCTCACGTATTCTTAATATCGATAGTGGATATAGTGAGTCGCCAGTTACTCAATCTGGCCGTTGGATGGGGCCTCCTGTACTTACTGAATAAAATGTTGAATTGGACATATAACTCGCCTTAACATACCGGTGTCGGAGAGAACTCTCATCTTCCTGCCGGGACTCGAACTCCCTTTGTCTAGCCCATAGCCAGTAACCATTCTGAGCAATCTCTGAACAATATCAGAGTGTACTGAGAAAGAACAAAGCATTCACTGCAGAGCACATTTTGTACGTTGGCGACTGCACAGCTGATGTGCTCACCTCTAGATGTACCTTGTCCGAACGATTACCCGCAGTGCCCTGTCTGGCCTGCCAGTTCGCTTGGTCGCCTGGGTAATGTTTTTCTGATGAGCCTTTCTCGTCATCATTAACAAGTACATTTTTCTTACTGAAACAAAAAAGGCAAAACAAAGAAAGGAAAGTAGAGAAGTGGATGGAAAGAAATGATTCTTTTTCCATCCATTCCAATTTTATTGCTATTCCGTTATTTTTTTATATTTCCTTAAATGTCTGTTTCTGATTTATAGATTAAAGAACGAGCTCTTTAGACTTTTAGTACGTGGCACAGCTGCGAGAAAACCCCGAAACCATAAATGAAATTTTGGATTACTTTGAGACGTGTTGCTAATGGATGTGAACAATAAACACTTCTGCCATGATTAGATAACATGGCTGCAGCTTCAGTGACAGTACAGTATAAAGGACAAGGCAACTCTGTGAGCAGTTTGCAACACTGCCTGTAACTGAAGTTGTACGTTCTGACCCCTCTGCATGCCACGCACGAGATATCACGTTCAGAAGCACAGCGATCCATCTGTTCTCTATTCCTTCTTTCAGATCATCAAAGAAAATTATCCCACCATATGTCTTAATAGGTATTTTAAATTTAGGATTTAAATGCTCACAGCGGTGATTTTGAAGATTTCTGTCGTCTAGGATACAACGCCATGTAGCCCATTGGATGTCAACCGATGTTTAGGAAGAAAAAGTTGCCTTCATCTTCAGGTTCGAAGTATAAGATAAGCAAGATATCAGCGTGAAAGCAGGTGACAAGCAGATCCCTCCTTGCCACCTGCATTCACGCTGCTTTCTTGAGGATGGAGCCGACATATTCTTCGAAGCGTCTGCTGGTTTTCAACGTACTACACGCCGTTATATCCCACAGGATAAAACTCTTAAAATAAAAAAGTAAAGCTAACCTTGTAACCGGCCGTGAAGGCCCAAAGGGTTGAGAGACGTCGAGGCTCCCACATCTTCTAGACAATCGGCCCACAGATGGCGGTGACGTTGCCAACCTTATGCGCCGGCCGCCCTTTACCCTTCTGGAAGATTCCTGGTACTCATTTCTGTTAGAGGCTGAGTCGATCGCAGGGCCATAGTGTGGCTGGAAGCATTAAGTCAATTGAAAAAAAAAGCCTAATGACCACATCGGTAATCGAAATCAGAACCTTCCGGCTTGTAGCAGAGTGTATCACCCAACTACGCTACCCCGTGCCCCAGAACACTTAAGACGTTTTAAAAATTTCAACAATAAAATAATGGAAATATATTAATAGAAGAAAACTTTCGTTCAATTAACACCAGATTGGAATGGGTGGAAAAAAGAATAATGCCTATGCTTAAGCAACACGCCATGAAAATGGAAAAGTAATATGAAAATGGTTGCCCTCAGAATATAATGGATTTTTGGTACATTTACGCTCCAGACGTCTTTTCTGATAAGGTAAAAGCAATTATTTCACCTTGTTAAAAGGTTATGTGGGCTGTCATACTGTTCTAGATTAAATGATGATTTGATATTACAGCAGACGTGCCGATATTTCAGGTTGTAATATCGGAGGTTAGTTTATCATCGATCACTCGGTCACTCATGTAGTCTATTAAATAGGATCACCAATTGACATTCCGTTCATCTAGTTCCGTCCTTTCGGACTACTCTTCCTTCATATAATTCCTTGTATAATTCACAGAACTTGTATCTGGCGAACTCAAACCGTTATAGATTGAAAGGAAATTAATTTTACAATACCTTCTTAATGTGCATGCAAAGAATAAAATAATGACTTATAAAATTTGTATCGAATTTTACGGATATCATCTTAGCTTAGTAGCAGCCCTTAGGCTGGCCTGATATTCGTTGACACTAAAAAAATATGAAATACTGGCTCCCAGCATTCATTCAGGAAATATTTAAGACCAATATACATAAATAATTCTGACAGACGTTACTGTGGGAATTGTTTATAGATGGTTTCGGGTTATATCTTTTTGTATGTCTTGCATCTTCAAAGAAGTGATGGGATAATGCATAAGAAAAATCATGACTTATCTCTCTCTCTCTTGTCCCCATAACTCACCGCCGTCCTGACACCCCATAGTAACTACAGCAGCAGACAGATGTACCACACAGGCCTGTGTTACTCTTCCTGTCAATCTTTTTATGTCTTGTCGTCCCTTCTCCTCTTGTGCGAGCAGTACAGGTGTTTTCCCAATGCACTACTCGCTGTTTTCTGTACGAAAGTTCATGAATTACAGACACGCGCCAATTAATATAGAGCTGATCACACTACAGGGCATCGCACTGGATGGAATTAAGACCTGTTTTCTCGGAAGTTTGTTAAATTTTCACCATAACGAAAAGTCTGTCTATTAAAATTTGTGTGTCCTTAATAGATTTACACCAATTGGCACAGACTGTATCTTCACATCTGGCCTACCTTAACGCTGTTCAAGACATGAAGGGATCTACCCAATATCAGCCACTGATAACAGTACAGCTAAAGTTATAACTAGAAGAAGCACCAGAGTGAGGAGAACAACATGGGTGTGCGTGCGGTGTCGAAGGGTTTTGTGGTTATTTTAACACTCTGTTAGTAAGTAAGCAAAGGCATCCCTGCAACAGGCCATGGAGGTCCATAGGGTTGTGAGATGTTGAGGATCACACATTTTCTAGACAATCGGCTCACAGATGGCGGCAAGTTCGTCAGCCCTACGCGCCGGCCGCTCTTTAACCCCAAGAATATTCCTGGTACTCATTCCTATTAGAGGCTGAGTCGACCCTAGGGCCATAGTGCGGCTTGAAGGATTAGGTCAATTGAAAAAAATTCATTGACCTCATCTGAACTTGAAACGGCGACCTTCTGGCTTGTAGCATAGTGCCTCAACCAACTACGCTACCGCGTGTCAGTATGCGGACTAAAATTCCTTGTATATGGTGCCGGATGATATGATGAATAATTAATTAGAAAATCTCCAGTCAAAATAATCTGATTCCTTGCCGAGATTCGAACAGTGTGCCCCGCCATAAAGAGATCGAGACGTGAAGCTGACTATTCCTCGAAGTGCCGAGTTCAAAGATAGGGGAGCTATTCGCCCGCTCTCCATTACGTCTACATTGCATATTGTTTAATTACTGTTAATTAAGAATAGGGATAACTTCATCGTTATACCTTTCTATGTTGCTTAAGCAGGTCATGGAATTTTCAATTGACCTAGCCCAACCAGCCCTCACTGAGGCCCTGAAATCGATCCGACCTCTGACAGAAATGAGTACCAGGAATCTTTCTGGAAGTAAAGTGCGACCGGCGTTTAAGGCTGCCAACCTCACCGTCATCTGTGAGCCGATTATCTAGAAAATGTGGAAACCTCGACGTCTAACAACCCTATGGGTCTCCACGGTATGTTACAGGGACACCTTTACTTTGTCAACCATCTCATGCCCTTACTCACCCGTAAGTCTTCGTGGCACAGTGCTCAATTAATTAATCACAGGGATAATTTTACCTTGACATTGACCNCGTGACGTTATGTCACAGAGATATAAAGTATCTGGTTACAAATGGATCCAATACATTTGGCAGCACTGTGTGACAGAAGAATCGGTCCTATTCACATACCACCCTCACAGTGTTTCACCCACCAGTCAAGCGACATGGTCCTTTCTCTTCAGGTCTACTCTCACCAAGGTATCGGGAGCATTATCCATGCATGATCCAACGCAGGTGGACCAAAGAAATCTTAACCGTCTTCCTTCGATGAATCGAACAATCGCAGTGGTGGCATCAAAGGGGTTTCATTGAATGCCTCTCGTCCCCATACATACACACACTCTTTGAATATGGAACAGGTATTATTTCCACTCATATGCAGCTGAATACGATCGGCCCCAAACATCTATAGGTTCAGTTTTAAATATGTAAAAAAGAAAATCGCCTTCTCCTGCTTCATCCTTTGTGTAAATCTTTAACCATGATTTGTCTTCACAGATTTCCAAGCATTTTTTCTTTTTAATTTGATTATTTCTCTTTGTGAGGAGTATGGAATCCTTATTATAATACGTGGTATTGTACAAGACCTCCCTTGCGGTGTCGCTGCAGATTTAAATCCTTGATCGCCTATATCAAACAATCTGAACTGAATAAGAAACGGGTTTCTGAGGTCCCTTATACAATTATCTCTCTCTTGAACATGAAGACGGCTGCTTGAGAATACAGAACACAAATATCAAATTACTAAATCTTCCACACGATACAGGATTTTATTTGATTAAGTTTTTTTTATCAATAATCGCTTAGATCTTTGGATGTTACAGAATTCACCACGATTTGTGGAAACCAAGATTTATTACGTTGTTCACTAACAGATCTACTTGCCACCGAAAAGTGTTCCGAATCAATTGAATTCAGCCCGCAGTCTCATACCCGTCTTCTTTAAGATTTCATTCCGTTTTGTCATTCAATCCATGTTCAGATATCACAAGCGGTGGCCTCCGTTCCGGTTTTCAAATTAAAATTTGTGTAAGTTTTAATATCAGTCAGAAGCCCGTATAGCGTAGTCGGTATAGCGACTGGCTGCGGGCTGGACGACGGAGGGGTCGGAGTTCAAATCTTGGTAGTATTAAGAATTTTCTCTTCTCCACGTAGTCCAGACTGGCTCTGGAGTTCACCAGCCTCCTGTACAATGTGTACCTAGGGCTCTTTCCCTGGAGCTAAAACGGCAGGGGTGTGAAGCTGACCACTCACCTCCAGCTAGTGCCTAGGTCAAGGAAATATGGATTTATACATCCACTCCTCCATATGCCTTCATGGCGTGGTGTTTAATTAGTTAAGAACAGGGACAACTTTACTTTTTAGCAGTCATGCGCGTTACACATGTTCTACTCCTCTCAGCCCCCTTAACCCCATCACTCTAACAGGGCCCAACAGTTGGCACAGCATTAAAATTAACATATATGAAAACTAATCTGTGGATAGTTAAAAATTATTTCTAATTGCTGAAACTTACAGAATCACATCTCAGAACCTCAATATATTTCATCAGGAATAAATTTTAATTGAGCTGTGTCGCAACGACTAGCTGGTTTTGATGGACCAGTTCGTTACGAATTTTAAATCGTTCAGAGGTGGCTGATTTTACACCCTCCTTTATAAAAAGAAGTTCAGATCAAAGAACGAGGAAGAGTTTTCTTCTCTTTCCTTTCATTCGGTGTTTTTATCTCCACCGAGACGTTATTGGTTTCCCTCTAAGAGATTTTTCCTCTTCAATGACCTTTTATACACTCCTGGTCTTTCTACCTTCTGTAAGTGGTTCTCTCTGATTCAGTCATGGCGGTTTGGGGCGGGTCCTCTCAATAAAAAGTGAAGCTTGTGTGAGATTACCACTTACACTGCCTTGACTATAATGTCCCATCCATAGCTCACAGTTTTCGAAGTAAACATTTACTTGTGACGTGAGGTCTTGTTTTGCCCATACATTGAGAATGTGATCTAAAATTTCGTTCATAACATTTTTATCTAATATAAGGGCTGATGCCCCATCCATACAGCGTGCCAAAATGTCAATAAGAGTTGAAATAAACTAATTTTTTAATGTTAGTGGGGTGGGACTAAGTCCCTTGTACTGCGGCCACTTCTGGACTATTGTACCAGCCCCAGATGATAGGTGAGGGGGATTGTGGAGCAATTGGAGGAATGAAGATTGACAGGGCAAACCGAAGTACGTACTTGGAGAAAACCTGCCCCAGCGCCACTTAGTCCACCACAAATCCCACTTGACCAGACCCGGGATTGAACCCGGGCCGGCGCGGTGGGAAACCATCGACTAACCGCTTGAGCTATGNAGCTATGGCACGGCCCTGAATTAAACTAACAAACTACGAAATAGCGTGAATAAATGTGGGGTATTATAACACTAAGATTCATTAGATTCATTAAGCCATTAGTACGTCCTGAACCACTCCTATCAAACTCGCCTCTTCACAATTTACTTCTTACATTTTTAGCTTCATGTTTTCCTATAACTTGCTTCTCAATCTTGCTTTCGACCCTCATTCAAGAAATTTAGGATTTAGGAAAGCAAGTGACTCAGCTAAGAGACACATGCCGTACAATTTTATCAATAACTTTGTTTTACCCATTAATATTATTAAATGTATGTAAAGAAAATATATGTATATTAGACAAAATTCCACTGAAGCGTTTGCTATTGAGAATGGTTGAAATATGGAGATACTACAATGCCATTACTTTCTAACTCATTTTAAAATGTTCCGTTAGGAAAGCCAAAGAAACTCCGAATGGATTGGATATGAAAGCATGTATCAGTTACCGATCTACGCTAATGACAATTTACTGAGTGGAGACGTAAGTACCGAACATGAAACACAGAAGCGTCTGTTACACGCTAGTGTTGTTACTACTCTAGAACAAAAGACAAATGCCACTATGTGTAAGCCCATAGTCACATCTCATCGCCAGAATAGAGAACGAAGTCATAACGTTTAATGTCTAATAAACTGGTCTAGAATTTTGTGGATTTCAAATGTATGGTGACGGAAGTTAAAATCAAGCTGATCACAGTGGTCGCTCTGTCTAGGGCATGAACTTACTTCGCCCGCTCAAACGGTGGGGTGTTGGGTTCGAAACACCTTGAGGCATGGATGTTTCTGATGTCCTGTGTAGGTAGCTGCCTTGCGACGGACTGATCCACGGTCCAAGGAGTCCTACCCACCATCTATAACATTAAGAAACTGTGAGATAGAGGCCAAGGTTCATCATGGACTTCAGCGTCCACGTAGTAGTAGTATTATGAGATCAAATTTACTCGAACCGAAGAATAAGAGGAGATTAAATTTATGGGAAAATTGTCACACTTCAGTTCAGAATATTGTCTTCGGTCTTCTATCTAAGCACATAAATATTACAATATTAAAAATTATACGTACTATTATCCTCCATTTGGTATGGGCAGGAAATTAGTCTCTCGTCCTAAGAAAGGAAGGAAACTTGAATGTATTTGAGAATACTTTCAATTATGGTGATCTAATACTTATTGGTTATATGGTCAGGTTATGTAGTATGTATGAAAGAGGTGAGAAATGCATAGATCTGTGGAATTTTAGTTTTAAAACCCGAGGAGAACAGGTCCTTACCACTAGTCTGACTTAAGTGTAAACGGAAGGCATTAACTTAAAATGGATTGCGGCCACTTCCATAAACATATTTGCAATTCACAGTTCACAATCATCTTATCATGCGACAACAATTACTCGTAATATATGATGTTGAAAGAGAATCATTTATCATTCACAACAATTTTATGACATATTACCAACCTGTGTTACTCCAGCAGTTAATATGTCATCATGAAACAACGCAGAAACAAGATTTGTGCAATCTGTCTACAAGAAGTAGCAGCAGTTTCTGGTACGTCTTTCCCTCTCACAGTGTTTGAAGCAGCTGAAGTCACGCAGAGCCACTCCAGTAAAATCTCCTGGTTCCCAAAGAAAGCAGACAGAAAGCAGGCCACTCGTCAGTACCTTATTTCCAGCAAAGTGTTAAGTACAGCGCGACCCCAAACAGGATTTGCTCTTTCAGTTCGGATTTGGAATCGATGAAACGTAAAATCCTTCGAACACCGCAGTATACCATTACCTATAGGAAGCAAGAAAGCACATAAATAAAATCTCCCTCAAGAAATAAGTCCGAGGCTTTACTTACAGTTAGTTACCTCAGCCTTCGCTCGTATGAAAGAGGATGAAGGGATGCTTGGAGAAAGACGCCGGTAGAAGGAATATCGACCGATACACACAATTGAGAGTGTGCTGATTGCACATGACACGTTCGAAACAGTAGGCCCAGTGTGTGTGCAACAAAAGTGGGAAGCTGTACTTTCATGGGAAGTACACATACTTCCCATTTGCATTTATTGCGATTTTAATAATTCAGTAGAATTTATACAGATATACTGCTGACACATATCTTGCAGTAAAACAATTAAAATTTATTTGTTCTTCGTTTAATTATATGCCTGATCTCACATAATTAGATAATGTATGGGGGGGTATCTCTCTGAAACAAAGAATCTGTATTACAACAACTGATTTTCACTTTCGGCTGCTACTTCTAGCGTTATTCATGCGGGGTGATATTTAAATACGAGTAAAGTACTATGTATATATTAAATCCTACAGATCCAGAGATCTCGGGTTCGATTATCGGTGCTACAAGTTTTTCTGAGAAGTAATAGATCTGGAACTGGGTCCACTCAGCCTCGTGAGGATAATTATGGAGCTATTTCAAGGGAATAGCGGCTGTGGTCTAGAAAACCGAAATTAACAGCCGTGGGGATCCGTTGCTCTGACCACGTGACACCCTGTTCGCAAAGTTTGCACTAACTTCGCCGACAATCAATGGTCGCTCGGTCGTTTTAGTTCGCTTGCGAACTACAGGACACGGAGTTTTTGTTTGTATATATTGAAACACATTCGTCTAACCGCTTGAGCCATGGCTCGGTCAAAATCTAGTAAACCGAAGTGAAAGGGAGTGTTTAATGAAGGGAGGCTAAGGCCCAAATTTGGGCCGTAGCGCCAAAGGAAAAAAAAGAAGAGACAGTGAATGTAGGCTCATGTACAAACTAGAGAGAATACCTAATTCCTCTGTCTGGAAATTTAAATAAAACTCACTGTGATGTGTCACTTTTGCACATACACAGAGCTCAATTTCTGATCTGCTGGTGTTGGCATAAGACATTTTAGTCATGGGTTCCATTTGATGTAGGACCGGCAGTGCTTGTAGTGTTTTGTAACTAAGCATAAGTTGAGTAATTTCTGAAGAGAGATATTTTGTATGCTTCTGAGTAGAATACACTCAAATCACGGACTCATTGGGCACAAGTCACGGATCTCCGGTTATGAAACGCTGATCTACAGTACGGCACTTTAGTTAAGTGATTTCACATGGTCCTAATTAAAAATGTTAAGCTTTACGAAAGTGGAATAAGGAACTCTGCAACTGAGTGTTCAATACAAACATATTTTGTTCCAGAGCTGAGATTCGAACCAGATGTATACCTATCACGAAACATGAAAACTAATCACTACAAACTTACCGCCAACTATGAGCCGATTTTCTAGATAATCTGGGACCCTCAACGTCTCACAACCCTATGGGCCTTCAAGGTCTCTTACAGGGATAACTTTACTTTACTTTACTTTACTTACTTACATGATGAAATATATTATGTATATAACGTCTCCCCATTCAACAACCTATTCTGACAAACTGCCATCACTTACAGTGATTTGTAGAAATTAATATAATCTCATTCCGGAGAAATATCTTTGACGGTTATATCAGACTCTAGCGGTTATATAGAAGAAACGTGTGTCAGAGGAAGTTTGAGTTCAGCTTGTGTGTGTGTGTGTCTATGGCCGGAACTTTTACCGAGAACTTGGTGAAGACGCAAAATTGATTCCCTGAGTCTTTGAACTTGCAATAGGAACTAACTGCCATAACACAGCTCTAAATTGTTAAAGCGATCTATCTCCATTTTACATATTGAAATAGCGATGAATGTTAATTGATCAAACCTGACCTCCACATAATTTTCCATTCATCTTGCTCAAGTCTAAAGTTATGTCTCTTCAATTTGGCGGTTTCTGAGAAAGAAATATTCCATGAAAATATTTTACCACTTGAAAAAAATGATTTATGAAAAATTCTAGTAAAATATTGTATTAATTCGACACATGTTCATATTTTAGCCCACTTTCCTTATTTAAAAAAAATTGAGTGTAGGCTTATAAGATCAACTTGCTGTCTGTGTGTCTATATGCCTGTGCAACTGTACGTCTGTCTCTCCCTTACTCCCCCTTGAATGTCTGAACCAAACTTTATGAAACTTGCTATGTACATCATGGCACCTGAGCCCATCTCAACGGTGTACTTACAAGTCCCTCTAACTAGTCTGTGTGTATACATGTGTATTGTCCTACCGTTGTTAGGCAACGACTCTGTAAAACCTTATCGCCGCAAGGAATACATATGCAACAAAAGAAAAATGCCGAGGGCGTCTTTTTCTGTGCGGTCCGCTTCGTAACAAAGGAAAGTAGGCGAGTAGTTCTTCTTCCTAGAACTTCGAATTATGTTTATATTTAGTCAGTTCAGAAAATTACATGGTTTATAATGGGAAAAGAAGTCGGTCAATAGTGGTAAATGGATCCGGATTTGGAAGTCATGATTTGCATTATATTAATCCAGGTAGACATTGTGGAAAACCATCAAAATCTCATTAAAGTTTGCTTTTACATATATACCTATATATACAACCGCCAAAATTTATCTGTACGTCTGCCCAACCCTATTTCTTTCAAATGGCGCGCCGTAGAAAATAACGGTAGAGATAAAAGATTTTGATTTCGGATAGAAAATCCCCGGAAAAATGTTTTATGTCAGTACTCTGCGCATGAACACAAGTCCAGAACAACTCGTTTCCTCATTACGTCTTCTTAAGAATGACATTAGGGTCGTGGCAACAATGGCCTGATGGCAACAGTTTGATGGTTAATATGGAAGACAATACAGGCTGCTTTCTGCTGTTCCTAAGATACGAGGAAAATCCCAAATTATCTTCTGGTGTTAATAGGATACAGAGGGAAATCCAAACCATCTCCTACCTTTGCTAGATAAGGAATGAGGTTAGAACGAACATATAAATGGGATGGGAAAAAATACAGCACGAAGCTGGCTGGAGGTGGAGGTACAAATGGGTAAAGATACAGAAGAGCGAAGGTAAGAAATTTGTTTACCTTGAAGATGATGGGGAAGATATTAGAAAGGAAGCGATAACTCGAAGAAGAGATAGTAAGAAAATAACGGAGAAAGAAAGGGCTGAGAAAAATACGGAAGTGGTGTAGGAAAGGAAGAAGGAAAGGATTATCTCCCATAAAATTTGACAGATGAAGTAAATAACCACAACACACAACAAAAATATTTTGGGAAGTTGCAGTGCAAACTTTTCTTCTAGGGATCTGTAGCATATGTATATACGAGTGTTGTCATATATCTGCAGAAAACCAGAATTGTAAAGCCAGAAGGCACAGCCGTTGCTACGGAACGGCTCTGCAAAAACGCTCTGTGTTAGACAATGGATGAGCAGCCATCACTTGATAAAAGCAACAGATACGCACGCAGCAATAGGAGAGCTGCTGCTGACGGCGTTTTCTGTGCGATTCATCCTGAGTATCACGAGGACCAAGGGGGACAAAAGAACCATGACCTTACGCAGTCCTAAAACTGCTAAAACTTTGGCCAAGTCAGAACCAACTGCAGACATCCTCCACCATGCTTGTGGTGTGGTGGTGGCCACCTGCATAAGGAATGCTCCGACAAGAGGAATACAGAATCTACGTCGAGCAATTGCACCCTACTAGAAGGAAAGGAACCTCATCTAGCGTCGTACTGAGGCTGCAGTCGTAAAAAAGGAGAACTGCAAAGGAGAAGAACACAACGAGGTCCCAAAGGATACTCCGGGAGGACGTTCTTTTCTAAATTCACCTCATCAGTGCAGTCCCTCACAGGTGCAATGTGTCAAGACACGCAACATCTGCAACCACAGACACTGAAGACAGATGGGAAAAGCTTGTAGCTCCCTGTGCAGCAGCATCTGCCACAACACTATACTCAGAAAGCAGGAGCGTGGGAGGTGAAGTAGCCTCAATTTTTGTAATCCGTTGCGTAGCAAAGCTGAGTAGTTGTGAGATAGTCGCCAGTTAACGAGTAGTTGGGAGCCGCTAACCAGATATGACCAGAGCTGTGGAACGCGATGGCGGAGGCATCTACGGTATTGGGAGATTTACTAAGCGAAAACCTGGGAAGACACAGCAGACTGAGAAGTGTAGTGCGCGTTGTAGTGAATTTTAGTGTGAGTGAATTAGGGATAGCGCTATAATAATTGTGGTTACGATCTGTACATGTAAGTGTCCAGTAAGTGTAATTACCAATCCCTTCTTTTACATGTTTCTTGGATTCTTATGAGTGACTCACTAGCTTCTTGGATCAGACTGATTTCTGAGAAGCCGAAGTTGATATACTGGCCAAGAAATCATATACTTTTGTCGTGACTGTACACACGCTTTCGTCAATGTCATGTTCGCAAAAACCCAGCACTAAACCCTATGTTGAGCCACTTGAAACTAATCCAGATCTTCTCACCCTATTTCTTTATGAGACATTGGTCATGCATTACCAGTTCATTATTAATTTACAAAAAAAAAAGTTCGTTTGTAAAATTAGAGAGTAAATTAATCACTACTAATATACAATTTAAAAAAATAAATAAAAATTATTCAGTCGAGCTAAACTAAATCTGAAAAAATATATTTTAAGCACCACAATGAGTCACTGACTTAAGAGCCGAGATAGAGTAATCTGTATAGCGACTGGCTACGGGCTGGACGACCGAGGGGTCGGAGTACAAGTCCCGGTAGGGTCAAGAATTTTTCCTGCTCTATATCGTCCAGACCGGCTCTAGGGTCCACCCAACCTCCTATACAATGGGTACTGAAGGCTCTTTCCTCGGGGTAAAGCGGCCGAGACGTGAAGCTGACCATTCACCTCCACAAGTGCCGAGGTCAAGAAATTTTGATTTATACATCCATGCCCCCATACTCCTTCATGGTATAATGCTTAATTAGTTAAGCACAAGGACAACTGTACCTTTTTACAATGAGTCACTGAAATAATATTATTTTTAAGAACTCTTTATTCTTAATGCACATCACAAGGTGTCGAGGACTACACATAAATCACTGTTTCACAGAATTAGTTGGCGTGCAGTCACTACAGTGCCTTCCCCTACACCAAGTCCGTAAAGTAAATATTTTCCTTCACTATGAATCATTAATCAGTATCTAGCAACTGGAAATTAACGAACCAACCTCTCTCTCTCTCTCTCTTGCACTCCCAAATACCTCCTCCTATCCACCCTCTCCCACCCTACTTCTACCTCACTTGGTTTCCTTTACACAAACTTACAGGTAGTTAGCTGATGCCTTGGTTGGTACAACACATTACGTCATAACTACAAGTACCAGATTGTAAAATGAAACAATAACATTTAAACCCAACAACAACGACCCTAGGGCTTTATTTATGCAGTCTTGCACATGGTAGACGTACGGAGTGATGCACAAGAAGAAAAATCTAACTTCTGATATTACTGACTACAGTGGTTTATTTAATGTTCGTGAGAAGAGAATACTTCAAAAAGATAAACTGTCTAGAATTCTACATTAATGGGTAGCTGACTGAGCAGCCGTTAAACGCCAGAATACTCGTCCATAAGTTGAGGCTTCTATTTCAGTTCAGCCCTATCTGCTTACTGTGACTGCTGTTACAGGTCTGCAGGACGTAGGGCCAATCACTGGGGTGATTCCTGGACTAATCTTCGAAGTATTGGGAGAAGGAAGTTATGGCTGATCTTCTGGAACATAACGCTGTGCAGTCCGTTGAATGTCAATCGACGTTTCGGAGGAACATTTTGCCTCCATCTTCAGAGTCCCTACTTTAAGCTAGTATCCTTCTCGGCTTATTCGACACTGAAGAAGGAGGCTATATGTTCCTCCGAAACGTCGATTGACTTTCAAAGGACTGCACAGAGTTATATTGCAGAAGATAGTAATCTTCTTAACCTCCGATCCTGCTAGGTTTTGACTGTTACCACCCCCATTAATAATGACATCGCATCGGAGACCTCCAAGAGATTGTGGGAAACTAGATTATTATTAATATTTTTATTGTCATGCTTTATTTTAATAAATATTTATAATGGCGATAAACTTTGCCCCTCAGTTCCAAAAACAGTCGACATTCTTGTACCTATTAAGAATAGTTGAAACTTTTCTATGCTTACTTGCTCCGCCAGCTGTTGTCATTCAGCCACAGGTGTTTCCGTTAAAAATGCAGTTTGTATATTGGTAGAGCACTTTGGAAACTGATAAAGTAAAAGTAAAGTATAGCTATCCCTGTAACAGGCGATGAAGGCCCATAGGTTTGTGAGACGTCGAAGCTCCCACATTTTTTAGACATTCGGCTCATAGATGGCGGTAAATTTGTCAGCCTTACGCGCCGGCCGCCCTTTACCCCCAAGATTATTCCAGGTACTCATTTCTGTTAGAGGCTGAGTCGACCCCAGGGTCATAGTGCGGCTGGAATGATTAGATAAATTGAAAAAATCCACCTCATCGGGATTCAATCCCGCGACTTTCCGGCTTGTAACATAGTGCCTCAACCAACTACGCTACCGCGCCTCCCTTTGGAAACTGATGTGTCAGTTTAAATAGCCGTGGTTGATTGAGCTTTCTTCTTATTTTTGTGTTTGTTTCCATTATGGATTTCACCATTTTCAGTCTTCTTACTTTCCAGTTTTGGACAGCTTATTTTGACTAGACACCAGCTTCTTTACCAGTCAACTTACATAATTGTTACTGTGCCCAACAAACTCGTTTTGCAGTTTGCAGCCCTTTTCCACAATACACAATGTTTCTCTTACTTTATACAAAAGGCTCTTATGCTGATGTGTAACAATTATTAAATCTTCACTTTATACAAAAGGCTCTTTTTACATTTTTGCCACAATTATAAAATTTGACTTTAAATTCTTCAAATAACTGAGATTTTTTAAGTTTCACCTTACAGAAATGTGTAACTCTAAACTGCATTCAACTCATTCAGGATAGCCGAGGGACAGGGTCTTTTAAACACGGTAATGAAACTTCTAGTTCCTTTCGGGGGAAAGAGGGAGACTTCCTTAACCAGCTGAGCCACTGTGGTGTTTCCAAGGAAGATTGACGCATGATGTAATGTAACTGATAACCAGGCGGACAAGGGCGGAGAACCTCAAATACGATAAGCAGGTAATTTGTTGTAATACACGTGGTATTTAACTTGCTTACATACAACGTATGAGGAAGTGGAGGTATCGCTCCGCACATTCTCAATTTCGACACTAGATAGAGGTGACTAATTAGCTTCACACTCCTGCCACTTTACGCAGGGGAAAGAGCTCGCTTTTCTCCTTTTGGAGAGGAGGCTAAGTGAGCCCCAGAGCCGGTCTATACATATGGTTGCCTCTGTCAGGTATCGAAACCCTATTCCCCGGCGATCCAGCTCGTAGCCTAAGAATCGCGTATATTTTTCGTATGTTTTATTCAAGTAGTTTTTTTTCCTTAAAATTAACATTTCGAAGACGTCCTTTATTATGTATTGATCATTTAGATACGAGGAGAAAGCGGGGAGAGACAGACAGTGGGCGATCATGGCTTCCTGTGAAAGACGGAAGGTTGGTTAAAGGAGATTTGATAATAACAAGTAAAGGGAAAGTGGGCTTGGAGAAGTGTAAGAGATGTATATGAAGATAGAGATGGAGCGATAGATATATAGACAGACATTGCATATTTGTGTGTGCGTGCGTGTGCGTGTGTGTGTGTGTGTGTATGTGTGTGTGTGTGCACGTTGGGGAAGGAAGGCTAAAGTCTTGACAGACTTTGACAGACGGAGAGACAGAATCCTCATTGGCCGCGGTTTAGTGAAACCTTCAAGAAAAGAGTCTGCCGAGAGACCACCTGCCAGGTTACTAATATGCGGTTTATTCGTAAAAGAAAAATGTTCTAGATGACCGATCGCACCAAGTAGCGTTAAACTTAGATCAATGTATTGATCATAATCGCACGAATCACGTAAGTGACTATATATAAAAATGCCTATGTAACTGATTCCGTGAAACAGAATACTTTTGGTTACGCTAATAGTCTCTGATTTGCAAAGAAACATTACCATGTTCAAATAAACGTGCCATTGGAATTTATCTGGAGTCAGTTGAGTCAGGTAAGGAAAGGTAAGGTAAAAAGGCAAAGTTGTTCTTTTTCTTAATTAATTTAGATTTCCTTAGGATCCATTTAAAGGAGCCGTGATAGAGTAGTCGGTGTGGCAACTGGCTACGGGCTGAGCGACTGTGGGGTCGGAGTTCGAGTCCTGGTAGGATCAAGAATTTTCTCATCTCCAAATCGTCCAGACCGTTCTGGGGTCCACCCAACTTCCTATCCAATGGGGACCGGGTGCTCTTTCCACGGGGATAAATCAGCAGGAGCATGGAGCTGACCACTCACCTCCAGCTAGTGCCAAGGTCAAGAAAATATGGATTTCTACATCCACCTCTCCATATACTTTCATGGCGTAGTGCTTAATTAGTTAAGCACAGGAACAACTTTACCTTTTTAGAATCCATTTAACATTATCCTGCCACAAATTCATACATTTCCTAACAACCATATATCTGAGTACCATTCCGTTTAACCATTAATGCAGTACATTACAATTCAGGAGTACAAGAGAAGACCGGTCTGTCTAGTGCTTCGACGGACTGGGAAATCTCAGTTATTAACACAGCTCATCCTTGTAACCTATGGAAATTATTTTGCTTGACACATACAGAAGGAATATTTAAACGAGAACCCACATTAGAAATGTTTAACAATAGTGGTCCCAGCCCTCTAACACATGGCATTGTTAACATTCCTAACATTGGATTCTCGTTTAAAAAATCTCACTGTATATTTTTTTGATGAGGTTACGCAGATTCAAGCTTCATACGTTTCCGGAAATTGTGATACCATACAGATTAGACCAAACTGTTAATCTGCATTTACATAAGAACATTTTAAAACAATTAATTAATATCGGGTGTGAATAACAATGCAATTAAATATACTCGTATGAACTAAAGATATACGAATCTCCGAAAACGAGCACAATTTCTTAAAGTAGATCCTAATTTAGTAAGGGAGGCTCCCAATCTCGTTATAGAAAGATATTTTGCAACTTTTCATGTTGTGGGCCCAGCTGGTCCAGCCAGCATGAAGCGACTGTAGGAAGGTGGAGATGAAAACCCATTATTATTGGTTCAAGTGGGACGAAACAGATATTCACCCGAACAGCACACTCCGCGGTACATGAAAGGACCGCCATATGCTTGCACAAAGCACAGTTAATTTATCAGACAGGAGTTGAATACATTTCTTTCTTCCTACATAATTAAGATTTAAACACCGAAATTTCTTGAACTCGTTTCATATTTCATACGGCATATATTGCGTCAGGCACGGATCTTGTACAGGGTTTGGATATATTTTATGCCTGATGCAATTATTGAAGAGAATATGAGCATTGGAAATCACACTTTATAATAGAAATATATTAACCAAGTCAGGTTCTTCAGAGACACGCATACACGCAGAGTGTTGAGCAAATAAGAGTAGTGGCAATATGGAAAGCCAGAAACAATACTAAATGAGATAGGTAAATGTTTAATATTGTGTCTCAGCAGTATTGTTAAACATTGCCGTCTACTTCAGGTATGGGCCAAAACACATTTTGGATGTCGGTTTATTACTGCTGTCATGTGATTGGCTGTCATTTTATTAACATATATGATAAGCATGTAGACCGCACCATAGCTCAAGCGGTTAGTCGATGGTTTCCCACCGCGCCGGCCCGGGTTCAATCCCGGGTCTGGTCAAGTGGGATTTGTGGTGGACTAAGTGGCGCTGGGGCAGGTTTTCTCCAAGTACGTACTTCGGTTTGCCCTGTCAATCTTCATTCCTCCAATTGCTCCACAATCCCCCTCACCTATCATCTGGGGCTGGTACAATAGTCCAGAAGTGGCCGCAGTACAAGGGACTTAGTCCCACCCCACTAACATTAAAAAATTAGTTTATTTCAACTCTTATTGACATTTTGGCACGCTGTATGGATGGGGCATCAGCCCTTATATTAGATAAAAATGTTATGGACGAAATTTTAGAATAGAATAAAAGAAATACATGTATGTATACACCGTTTTTCTACATTTGTGCCTCTAGTCGTGATCAACTTCGGAGGCCACTGAACTCAATCTCATATGTACAGACGGGCTCAATAAATATATACTCACTTCAGCGTTCAAAATATCTTCTAAATAATTTATTGGTATACATTCGGTTCCATTTTGAAAATGGCTGTATATAATATCTTTAATGTGTGTTATAGAAGATATCTACGGTCATTTTCAAACTTTGATCGAAGATATGCCAATAAATTATTTTAGTAGATATTCTGTAGGTTGAAGTGTGTATACTCTTTTGTGCTCCCTGTATTGTATGCTAACAACTAGACCCGGATTCGAACTCGACTCTGTGACTAACATAAGTTATGAAAACGAAATGCACGTATATCTATCAGTACAGTGAATCATATCAAGACGATGGTAAACCTACCTCCCGAAACGTCATTTAGGAGTATAATTTTTGTGCCATATAATGATATGTAAATAACTGCAATTGTATAATAATTGAAATGCTAAAGCTTCTGAGATGTAACACCGTGTAATTTGGTAGGTAGATAGTGTGCCTATCTGACTACCAGGCGTCGAACCCAAGAATACCACAATAAAAATCATCTTGTGCAGTCAGCTCTGTCAATTGGTTAAAAAGTGACTAAGCTTCGGGGACCATCTCTCTCATCGGCATAATTTTCAATGTTGCGAGAAGTTCAAATATCTTAAAAGAAAATTCCTGTATCAAAATGCGCCAGTGGACTCGAGCCCCAGCCATTTCCAGCCGCCTTTCATTCTCATGATCCATTTCCTTAATTTCTATACTGATGCTGTTTGCGTTCGTCTTAAACGTGGTCATTCTCCAGCAGGCTTTCATAAGAAATGTTGCGAAGTTTACATTTCATGACTCTTCCTTGCTATCTATGTACCCAAACAGCTCCCCCCCCTTTTCATGACAATAACAGGTGACCTCAGTCCCTCTAGGAATGTACCCTAGCGATACCTCACAGTAAGCCAGGACCGTCTCCTCGACAAACTTTCCAATTCGTATTCACTACAATCGCATCACTGGGTGCGTCGTTATATAAACTAGTCATACAAGTAAATGATCAAATATATAAACCACTATGTAAATTTGAGATTCTCACAGCGGCGGAACCTATCGCTTGTATCTTGCTTTGCTTATTCGACATTGAAGGTGGAGACAGTATGTTCCTCCAAAACCTTGGTTAACTACCAACAGATTATATGGCGTTGTATCCCAGATGATAGTCAATCAATTAATCTATCTATCTTCATTTATTTACTTATTTATTCCTATTGCTCCAATATGGAACAGAGATCGTCCGTGAAACCCTTCGTTTCACTTCAATTTATTAAACTTAGATAGTCACAGAACAATAAAACACAGAATAAACGCAGAAAAACATCCATGCCTTGAGCGGGATTTGAAACCATGATCCCAACGTTCGAGAGGGCGAAGATATTTCATGCCTTAGACAGCGCGACTACTATGATCAGCTCCAGAAGTTAGCATTCTTTGTAAAATACTAGACAGGCTACTAATTTAGCAGCCACGTAGGTTTCGTTTCATCATCATTTTGCAAAAGTTGATGAAAATGTAGGAAAGCTCATTTTGCTCACATTCACCTTTTGAGTGCTGGAAACATAACTTTTGAGACAAATTAGAATTTACTTTAACATTTTGACTTTCCTTCGGCGATGTAACCCAGCGGAATTCGAACACACCTCCCTCAGCGATCGAACTGCTCAAGGCTGTAAGAACCTGATGCAGCACGGCCATTGTAAATCGATTAAAAATAGATTCTGGTCACTCCCACATAAAAACACTTAATAAACAAAAAATATGTTACCACTCGTTCTACAGACGACTTCGGAAATTATGCAGGCCTATGTCAAATTTTAGAACATAGATTAAATTTCGCACCACGTTTTGGGAAACATATCTCCTATGATCTTTACGTAAAAATCAATTATGCTAATGTATGCGACTTTCTATACACGGCAGCGTATAAACAACTTTTGTGGCTACGTCGGGCACCAGCCCCCTCCCTTTCCAAACCCCCCACCAAGACCACCCGGCACTCTGGTGTTGCACTGCAATTCACGCTTGTATTCGGGAGGTATCCACTTCGAGCTCCGGCTGTTCTACCCAGCAACATCTTCTGAAGTTCTTTATTCTTTCCAGCCCTTCTAGGCATATTTCGAGATAGCAACTTCGAGAATGCCACCATCTCTTTATTACTAGTCTCTGCCACTCCACATGCACTAATAATATTCCAATTTCAATTGATTAACTGCCTGCTTTTATAGAAATGACAACCTAAGAGTCGTTCAACTCATCAAATAGTCCCTAGCCCTTTATGGAATTCGAATTTTCATCCCCGTGTTCACAAAAGCCCGCTATTAGAAGCTACATCGAGCCAGATAGATACGGTCACATCTTCGTGTTCTACATTCGTAAAATTTATTTTAATATTACCCTCGGTTTCCCACGTAGTGTCTTTCCTTCTGTTACCTTCAATCGCTCCAAGAATATTTAATCTTCTTCAATACGAAACTAATTGACTCTATATTTGATATTACCTAAGTAAATCCGAACATCAGTGCCTTTCTCGAAAAGTTAGTAATTGCTTAGTCTTTTAGGAAATTACTGGCCCTTTGTAGACATCGAGGATTTCATTACCGTGTACAATAAAAATCGCTCAGTTTCCTTGTTCTGAGACACCTCAGTCTAATATATGAGTACAATGTCACACCATATCCTGTTAACACATCGTTTTTAAAATTATCTTTCCATGAATGTTTAGATCTTCCGATTTGCCATTTCCTTTCAGCTTTACACCTACGTGTCACACACGTGACAATATGTATACATTTTCCAACTTCCCCATGCGTACTACATGCCAAGCCCACTTGATCCTCCGTGATCTGGTTATTCTAATAAATGTCATGAAGTGTACACGTCACGAAGCTTATTGTTATGCTTATCATTATATCCGGCTTCCTATTATGTTGTCCTGTCAGACTTTAGCTGATACAGTCTCCTTGAATAAAGTTTAACTAACGTATTGTCACGTGTAAGGGTCACTTACAGACGGAAGTTATGATTGGATTTAGTGTACCTAATACATTCACACAACTCGGAATTACAGACAATACAGCGCTATTGTTATTCTACGCACTTTACAGTTCCCCGTTACACACGCACTAGGGTTCTCAGTCTACACTAGCCGTATTCTGGTAACGGATTTATAACCTTCTTACTGTCACTTCAAATCACAAATGAAGTCTTCCTTGCACATCCTAATTCACTGCTTGTCATTTCTTCACCTTCTACTGCCATCTCCAGAACTCGACAGAATTCTCAACAAAAACTAACCCAAACTACTTTCTTTATCCCTTTTAGAAACTTCGGCACGGGTCATACAAAAAATACAGCCTCTATTGTTGAGGTTTCTTTATTGATCCGTTGCCCAGCAACGTACGTCCTATTGTTGCGCGCGTACGCTTCCGCGGGAATGTGTTTACCGAGTCGTTGTCTAGCAATGGATCTTTACGTCACAGTATGCACAATAGAGATTATAGACTGTAGGAAGTTCTTAAGCAGTTCACAAGGAATTCATTTTAAGAAAGAATTTATTATGGTAACCAACGATAAATAGGCAGAGATAAGAGAATGGAAAACGATATTTGAGTTACTGATTTTAGAATGACGTCATAACAGTCCAATTAGAAAAATAAAACTTGCCGATAAATAATATTCAAAGTAAAAACACATTAGCTCAAGAAATGGATATTTTCGTGTCCCCCCCAGTCTACTGGAAGCAAACGTAATTAACAAGCCATCTAAGTTTTTGGAGATAACATTTTAAGCATAAACGGCATTAGACAAAACTGTTGTTAAGGATGCAGATTCCTCTCCAGGTTACTTGATATTTTTAAACTCTCCTTTTTCTGAGTACCACATGTTAGATGCTTTCAAGTTCCTAAATGAAAATGTCTTCATATACTGTTCTGGCAACACAGCTTTAAGAGTTAAATTTGCCCATACCATTGGTACTGGTCGTTCTCAGGTGTATATTTAATACACAAGACGTTTCGGGAATTGTTTTCCTTTCCATCAGCATGCTATTGTAGTCATTATACGTAGTAAAAGCTTCCTCTGCGTAGGCTAAGCAATAGATCATCTTAGGTATTCCAAATGTTCAGAGCCTAATGACAACTACCTTCGCTTGAAACCAAAGTTGCTTACTCTGTAATGAGCCAGGTGTTGGGTCAGAGATGAGAACCCCAGTTTAAAAACAGAGGATTTTATAATGTTTACATGGCCAGGGCTATCACACAACTGGGGGGGGGGATGACAGAAACTCATGGTGCAATGATGGATTGGTGATTACGAGGGAAATCCGCAGAAACTACTGGTAAAACCGGCTACAGGTACGCTTCCTTCAAAACAAATTTTAGACGGCGTTATCCGAGATTGAACCCAAGGCTTAGCAGTGAGAAACCAGCACAACTTTCTGATATCAGTAACATCGAAATTAAAAAATGGTTATCTGTCATTTTAATAGTCAATATAAATATCTGTCAATTTAATTAATAATAATAATAATAATAATAATAATAATAATAATAATAATAATAATTTGAATGTCAAATTATATTCAATTCCCGAAACCTCTTACAGTATAAATTAAATATAATTAAGGCAATAGACGATGTCCTACATAATTACAATGTAATGAAACAATTGCTGATAAAAATAGTCAGAGAAGCAATCATTCATTTCATTCATCAGTAATCTGTCAGACGACAGGTCCACAGTCTCTTCCAAAACAGTTCCTCCACTTAATGCGACATCTAGCTTTCTCCTGCAAATGAGAATATCTTCTTCTGTCCCCAAGGTCATCCAGAATCTTCTTACGTCTTCTTTCTCGTCTTCTGGTTACTTCTATCCGCCCCTCTATCTTCGCATACAGGGTATCTCTGTTTCTGGAAAGAAACTATCCAGGAAAAGTGATAATATGGTAGTTTTTCCATTTGCTTTCCACATCGCAGTACAGCAGCCGTTCAAACCACTCTGGTCACGCCTGTTGCAATCATGTGATAATAAATGGAACTAACTGAGACAGACCGGAACTGAGGCACGAGGAACCTTAGCTGGAAATCCCTGAAAGCACCTTAGGAGTTCCGATCAGGGGAACCCAACAAACTTAAAATGAATATGACAGAAAAATTGCGAAATTGTTACATATAAGGAATTTCTTGATCACCCACAACACTAACACAGTACAAAGTTTTATTTGATCTTTCCACAGCGGTAACCTTGAAGAATATAACGTTCTGATCTTCGGAGGGACGTGCTGTATCCATCTTCATGGTAGAACATAGTATCGCATCCCAGAAGGCAGTAATCTTCATCTGTTGACTGAAGTACGGCCCATGTAGAATGTGAGGGTGGAGGTGATATCCAAAATCCTAGATGCGATTTCAGACTATCAATATTATATCACAAGTGTTCAGGAGACATCCGTGCTGAACACTACAGCGCGGAGGTGAAGAATGTTGCCATTCTGGTAAAAAACAAAACGTATTGAAAAAGAATTTACGCATCACTAAGCTTAATTTAAAATACCATTCCAATGAAGATGCCACGTAATCAATCTTAATTCATGGACAGGATACCCTGAATAATGGTGTCAAATACTACTATTACCACTACTACTACTACTACTACTACTAGTAGTAGTAGTAAAAACAAGTAAAGCTATCCCTGTAACAGGCCGTGAAGGCCCATAGGTTTGTGAGACGTTCAGGGTCCCACATTATCTAGACAATCAGCTCAAAGATGGTGGTAAGGTTGTCAGCCTTACGCGCCGGCCGCGCTTTACTCCCCAGGAAAATTATTTAATTAATGCCTGGTACTCATTTCTGTTGGAGGCTGAGTCGACCCCAGGGCCATAATGCGGCTGGAATGATTAGGACAACCGAAAAATTCAATGACCTAATCGGGACTTGAATCCGCGACCTTCCGGCTTGTAGCATAGTTCCTCAAAATAATAACAACAAAAATAATAATAATTAGAAAATAGAATGTTCTGGAGAGGAGTAATGCTAGAGTATGGCTTTTATTTCCCTTCATATTTTTTTACACTAATACAGAATTGAATTTTCCTTACCTGAAGTAGAAATATAGGTCTGCCTCAGATATTTGGTACTATGATCATCATTACCACCACTACCATCAGCATAAACTATACACGTCATCATTGTAGTTGTAGTTTAATTACTAGGATTCGATCATACGATCTGCTCCGAAGTAAAACTTACGTGATTACTGGGTTTTTTGGGCTTTGACTATGGTCTGATGTAGGCCGCGCCATAGCTCAAGCGGTTAGTCGCTGGCTTCCCACCGCGGCGGCCCGGGTTCAATCCCGGGTCTGGTCAAGTGGGATTTGTGGTGGACAAAGTGCCGCTGGAGCAGGTTCTCTCCGAGTACTTCGGTTTCCCTTGCCAATCTTTATTCCACCAATTGCTCCACAATCACCCTCACCTATCATCTGTGGCTGGTAAAATAGGCCAGGAGTTGCCGCAGTACAAGGGACATAGTACCACCCCACTAGCATTAAAAAATAGTCTCATATTCTAAAAAAAATAGAAAGCACTGTATTTCGGAAACTGGATCTCTTTCCATTGTCAGGTGAGTTAGGAGACACCGATTCTGTTTGGCCCATTTGAAAGATCTAACCTCAGTCATTGGACGTTGATTGACTTACTGAAGTCAGTTCTTTCCAAAGGACCAAAATGACTAGGTGACTCCCCCCTTCACCTAAGGACGGAAACATTTCCATTTTCCGAAAGTTTGTGTCCTCTACGTTTCCAGAATACCGGACAATAGATTAAGTCCAAAAGTCCAGTTATTATGATTGCTATACAACATTGTCCTGGTACTCATTTCTGTTAGAGGCTGAGTCAACACCAGGGCCATAGTGCGGCTGGAAGGATTAGGTCAATTGAAAAACATCAAATTACCACATCGGGATTTGAACCCGCGATCTTCCGACTTGTAGCATAGCCCCTCATTTCCTGGGTAGTAAAGCGCGGGCGGCGCGTAAGGCTGACAACCTTACCGCCATCTTTGAGCCGATTGTCTAGAAAATGTGGGACCCTCAACGTCTCACAGCCCTATGGGCCTTCACGGCCTGGTACAGGGATAGTTTTACTTTTGTCATTTTTTATACAACATCGTCAGAACCATTTGGGGTCTCATTTCTTCGTTTATGGTTTCTCCAAAATTTTCTCTTTCCTAAGATTTATTCTTATCTTTGACAGATTTCCCGAATTCATTACCTTTATGTAGTCAATTCAATCATTTCTACTCCTTTCAATAAATAAATCATTATTCTATCACTTCTTTGTCCTTTCTGTCCAAATCTATGCTTTCGGTGCACCCACGAATTTCGTTTCTTTGGACTGATCCATGTAGGTGCATGTCTTTCCGCCTTTTATTTTTGCAGAAATAAATCAGGAATCACTAATGACTAATGCTTGAATGACGGATGGTAACTTTGGAAGCTGAGTTTTTCATACTTGTAGGACTTGATTACTGCAAACTATCGCTCGATATGATCTGCATCATCAATCCAGTCCACAACACTTTTCATAGCTATTCAAATCTTCTGATTGAAGAGATAGTTAAAAACAGAAATTTTAGAATGTACTTTTTTGTAATTCTTCTTAAATGTTGAATGTGACATTAATGATACTCTTGCACACAGATGGGCGAACATAAACCTCACACCCCTCACTACCTACCCCCAGCATCATCTTCAATTCCCCGTCTCCTGTTACGTACAATTTTCAATTCCAATCTAACCTATATTATCATTTTCCTTGGGAATGAAAAACATCTCTAGTAATTTTGGTCACTTATTTTCCCATTAGATGAAGAAATACGATCGTTAAATTTCTCATCACAAAATATAGCCTATGGATACAAAACAAAGTGGATGTTTTTTCTCTACTTTGATAACACAAAGATCTTCTTTGTAGTTGTGTTTTAATCACAAGTAAAATCAAATGAGTCATTAAAATCCAATAAGCGATAGTCTTTACGCTGATGTTAAAAAAATGGAGACTTACTCAGTTACTTATATTTTTCTGGATTTAGAAACGGTTACTGAGGAATCGCGTGGTATCACGGGATTGTTAAATCTTTCACTTCATCTCTATTTTCCACAAAGTAATGGTAAATATTATAGTGAAAACTACATAATGAGGAGCTTCATATTTCTTATCCTTCAGCTAACGTTACTAATTATTGAACTGAATAAATGAATGGAGAGCATTCTTTCTTGTATACTTGATGTTTGTGCTGTCGGTCAAAAAATTAATTGAGAAAGTGAAAGTTTGATGCCACCTAAGCCAGGGGACCCGGCCTTGAGCCAGGTAAATATTGTGCAAATCTTCGAGAACTTTTCTTGAAGAGACATGTTGATGTTATGATCTCATCTTTTTCTACTCTCCCAACTGGACATTCCAGTTCAGGTTTCCCGACAAAAATGTTGTGTTCTCTTCTCATCTGCTTCATACGTGTTACATTTCTTCACCTCAGTCGCCATGATTTGATCACTTAATTATATGTGTGACTAGCACGTAACTCATTATCATGTAATTAAATTCACTTCATTCATAGTCCGTTTTAGTCATGTTCTCTATTTATACCTTTGGCGCTACAGCCCCAATTTTCAGTGGCCGCCGTGCCGAGTGGGCCCAGTTGGACTCCACGCCCCACTAAGCGAATTACAGCCCCAATTTTGGCCTTGGCCTACTTACATGATTTTTTTCGCATATGGAGAGGTGGAGTCCAACTGGGCCCACTCGGCACGGCGGCCACTGATTGGCCTTTTGTACTGCCCCGTGTGATTATGGTGATGGATTATTCAGTGGAATGAAGATTGGCAAGGGAAACCGAAGTACTCGGAGAAACCTACCCCAGCGCCACTTTGTCCACCGCAAATTCCACTTGACCAGACCCGGGTTTGAACCTTGGCTGCCACGGTGGGAAGCCAGCGACTAACAGCTTGAGCTATGGCGGGTCCTGTTACTTCCATGAAACGCTCCGTTTCACTTCGGTTTACTAGATCCTAGACATTCGTATGACTCTTTTGGTGGGTTATCAGCTCGTCGCAAGGCCTCTACCTGTACACAAACACAGGAAAAACACACGCACAAACACCAGACATCCATGCCATGAGTGGGATTCGAACCCACGATCCCGGTTTCCGAGCGAGCGAAGAGAGTGCATGCCTTAGATCGCTCTTCTACCGTGATAGCCCATATTCCCTTAGGTGAAAATATTTCATCTCTTTGTTCCCAAGGCCCTGCAACAAATGGTTGTCCCTTTGGGCGAGATCCAAAATGTCAGAATCATGTAAAACAACGAGTAAAATCGCGATTTTAGTTATTTTAATCTAGGGCCGCGCCATAGCTGAAGCGGTTAGTCGATGGTTTCCGATCGCGGCCGCCCGGGTTCGATCCCGGGTCTGTTCAAGTGGGATTTGTGGTGGACAAACTGGCGCTGTGGCAGGTTTTCTCCGAGTATTTCGGACAATCTTCATTCCACCAATTGCTCCACAATCACCCTCACCTATCCTCTGGGGCTGGTACAATAGGCCAGAAGTGGCCGCAGTACAAGGAACTTAGTCCCACCCCACTAGCAATAAAGAAAACAAATTTAATGCTTAGATAGGACATGAAATTGGTTCTGATAATTGTTCCAGAACTTAATGAAAAGCTGTAGGAGATATCGGGTTTGGGAAAATAAGCAAAGATGTGGATAACTCACTGGTGCATAGTCCTTCTTGAAATGGTGATTATTGATCAACTCTCAGAAAGTCCCATCTTGTTTGGAAAACGAAGGCTGATTTCCGCGTTTGCAGATATATGCCATCATAACCTGAACGGCTCCATGAAGTCCAAGTTTCACACCCCATATTTTTAAGGTACATTTCAACATTATCCTCCCGTTGGCTCCTTACTTCAATTTATCTCTTTCATATAGTCTTTATGAATAAAATATTGGTTCATTTTCCACCTCTCTCAGTTCTTGATAATTGTTCTTCTTATGTGATCCTCCTTGGTCGCATAAATTTACAGAAGTCTGTTTGTGGATCCGAAAAGAAGAGAGATACGTGAAACACGTTGCTGTATAGCATAACTTTGAACTTCAATATCAATAAGAGCCGGTCACAGTGGCTGCTCAGTCTAAGACATGGAATATTTTCTCCAGCTCAAATACTGGGATCGTGGGTTCGAATCCCACTTGAGGCTTGGAGGTCCATCCATTTTCTTCTGTGTTGTCCTGTATAGGTAACGGCCTTGCGACAGGGCGGATCCCCCGTCCAAGGACCCCTCCCAATTCGCTGTAAGATCAATTGTTCCAGATTAGTTCTGATGGGAAACAGGCCAGGAGGCTTATTATGGAAGACAGAAAAATGAGAATAATATCAATAAGGATTCCAAACAGAACTATTCACAGCGTCCAGTCAAATGGATACATGAGGCATTTACTTGTGGGTAAAGCTACCAGAGAATGAAGCTGCAGGCTCACTGTCAACTAATGGTGGAGTTAATAATACCCAGAGCTATACTTCCCCTATTTCATACGTTCTCATGGCGTGGTGCTGAATTAAACTTTTAACGCTAAGATGAGACATCCGGTCATTCCGTACCGCTGCTCCGTTGAGAACTTCTGGTCGCCTTAGCTAGAAGTCGATCCAACCTGTGAAAGGAATTTCTCCCTCCGTATTTGCTCTTCTGCGGGACACCGTATGCATTGGATTATATTTGATTTATGGATAGAATTGCTACTGTATAAAAAGGATCTTCATTCGTTTGAGGATTTAAGTAAAAAAGGAAGGATACAAAAAGAAGAGTTTTGAGGATTTAGGGGTATATGGGGGCGCGGTTGGGAGGGATAGAATAAGAAAAGTATAGACGGCCCCGAATATGGGAGAGCATGGGGGTGTGTGATGAATAGCGTGTAAAAAAATTATTATAAAGGGTTTGAAGTGTGAAAAGAAGATATTGATACTTGAGGAGGGAACAAAGTTTCAGCTGCCACCTGCTCCTCTTTCAGGTCCGCTCGACGTTTTGTATCTATCAAAGTGACATTTCAACGTGCACGTTAGTTTCACCTATTTCCTTTAGCTTCCCGCTTGTTTTGTTTGAGAGGCCAATTCATACAAAGCCTTTGAAAGGCTGTGTTGGGAAAATTCGGTTAAGAGTTACTTAGATCAGTTAGGCGGCATTGAAAGCACAGAAAAATCGAGTCCGATAGATAAGTTGGCTTTGCTGAGTCCTACATGACTACGTGAAGTAGTGACACTTTGATGGGTCGGGCAAGGAAGATGCTTCGGGAAGATGAAATAGTCATACGATGTTTTAACAGGAAAATCACAAGAAAAGAGCCAAATTTGGAGACCTAGGCATATGGCGGAAAATGTAGCAAGATGTTCTGGGAAGAACTAATCGCTTACTTTCCTTTGATACGACAAACACAGCATAGGAAACGAAAAACGGAAGGGAGGATACAGACATGAAGGTAGTCTCATTAGCCTCCTAAAAATAGGGGGGGGGGAATCGGCCAAACAGAAAGGTGAACTCATAAGCCTCAAGGATTAGTGGACTACACAGACAGATGGACAGACACAGATACACAGACAGACACAGAGCAAGGTGATCTCATAAGCCTCCTTCAATTTATTTTCAAAGTAAGGAAATTATTCTAAGAACCGGCCTTAAAAGCACGTTTTGGAGATGTGGACTGAATCAAAGTTGCACAGAAAATGGACTCTTTGAACATGTTAATAAAACTTCGGGTTCCATAAAGACGGAGCAAGTCTCGACTAGCTAAGAGACTTCTCAACATATTGTTAAATTCAGTTATCAGCTTAGTGTAGCAGTGACCGCCCATATTTGTATATTCGAGCAGTGCCAGTTTCAGATCTCTGCACGATTACTGAGTATCTAAGCTGAAATATTAGTGGTCTTCCTCTCCCCCTCACTCCAGAAAAGTGAAGGGATAAATTCTGAGCTGGACTACGAATAATTTCTGCTAAATCCCTTCCCACCCTCCATTTTTGCACTTCTTATTTCATTGTAAGTTGTGTAGTTTTATTGGTGAAACTGCTTCGTTGAACATTACAAGAATCGTAAGATCTGAGGTTTTCACGGCGGTGACTATGAAGAAAGAGTCTTCTTGGATGTGGCACCGTGTAGATGTGGTGTTAACCGACGTTTCGGTTTCTTCATTTCTTCTGCTTTCTTCATTACAAGAGTCAGTCAAATTGAACGTATATACTAGAATGTTAATAGCAGCATTATCTGATGTGGTTAGGATTCAGTCCATAGTATGAATTGTTATATTACTCTTTATCACTAGACGTACACTAACTCCTACAATTAGTGTAAACTTCAAAACTACATCTCTTATAAAAATTCCGGAAAATTGTTTCTGAGTAATTCTTACAATTTCCGTGTGACTGTATTTCGCTTCCCGTGCACTGCTGCAGGCTGTATAGCGCCTGTACTAATGATCATATTATACAGCCTCTTCACATTCTGACCGAAGTACTAATTTCATGGAGCAGAGACCTTAAGAAACTAATTCAGAATGGACAAAATTCATTAACTAGTTGGTAAAGACACTAAAATACTTTAGAAATATCTTCATCATTTACTCAATTAACAAGAACACTTCGAAATTAGATTCCACATCTTCAGTGCACAGCTCAAAACTTTGATCCCCTTCCATAAATTTAGCGACAGGTTTAAATCTGATCATTCCCGTTAATACGAAAGAATATATTAGATCAACAGACTTTCTGGCCACTCTATAGTTGCTTAACTAGTGGAGGGCTTGGTGGTACGTTACCTCGCTCATAGAACCCCGTCACTACAGCGTACCACGAGCCAGACAAATTTAGTCTGAACCGCCATAATCTTACATTTTGACTGGGAAAGGGACCGAAATTTGAAAAGCCAGGACACTCACAGCCGTTGTTACTAAACTTCTTCGTGTGGCACGGTCTCTCTTTCTCGAAGCTCCCCCGAAGTATGTAACAGAGCGCCAGGAAAATAATACACGTCTTTCCAGACATATAGAGACAGTTCCAGGTGGCTCTGATTACGCAATAGTACCCCATAAATCTGACGCATCACCCCTCTGCGACTCAATCACCAGCTATGAGTTTTACCCCATCTATCACAAAGAAGCTTACCTAGAGCTGCCTAGCCAAGGCAGAGATGCGGTGCTCTGTCCGCCATAATAATTATTAAGACTACGTCATTCATTAATCGCACCTCTACCTCGAAATCGCTGTTAACGGTAAATCTCTTAACAGTGAGACCAGATCCTTGCAGTTTTGCCTTTAGTTTATTTCCAGACAGATAATTATTCGTGCCTCCATAAATGTTGACAGCAACGGCGCATGCTCCATTGGTCTCGTCTGAATTACGTAAGGTTCCAGAGTAACTTTCAACGATTATTAAATGAATTTACAGTGGGGATGGTTCTTTTAGCCGCTTAATATATATATATATAATTTATGCAAAGTGAATAAAATGGAAGCATAATGTGAAGGGCAGTCTGTCTGTTCGTCAGTCAGCACATTTTATATCAGAAACTACTGTAGAGAGATATGAAGCAGCCTTCATTAAACAATTAGGAGGGCTGGTATTCATACTTACATGAAACACGAACATAAATGCGTCGATTTTATTCGTAACAGCTAGTCACACTAAACACTCTTCGGCCATACTTGACGTGAAATAAGCTCAGAGATTTTACAGTTATTGACTTTCCGGGCATTGTCCATCGTCCCGTTCTCTTTGCTTGAAAGAGCTTACCGGAGACTGTACTCTGCCTCCGTCCTCGTGTAAAAGCTTACACAATTGCTCCTAATAAACAGAGCTATCTCCGGATACTAGAACTGAGAGAAGGTTTAATACATAAACTAGACACAACATTAAATATCTGCAGGAGTTAAGACAAACTTTCAAAATCCACATGCATAGAACCTAGCACCAAAGGTAAAGGACAAGGTCAATAAAATCATATTCCAGCTGAAATAGATGCTAAAAATATGAGGAAATATTAAAAAAAGGACTAATACAGGAAGGGGGCACACTGTAGCATAGTTTGCTGAGGTACTATACTACAAGCCGGAAGGTCGTGGGATAGAATCCCGATGAGGTCATTGAATTTTTTTAAATTTACCTAATCCTTCCAGCCGCACTGTGGCCATGGGGTCGACTCAGCTTCTAACAGAATGAGTAATAGGAATATTTTTGGGGGTAAAGAGCGGCCGGCGCGTAAAGCTGACAACTTTATAGCCATCTGTGAGCCGATTGTCTAGAAAATGTTGGAACTTCGAAGTCTCACAGCACCATGGGCCTCCACGGCCTGTTACAGGGATACCTTTACCTTGTACTAATATAGAAAGAGTAAATTAAAACAAGGCATAAACTCTTAACCGAAGGCAAGAAATCAGTAGGACTTTTAACAAAGACGAGACGTTTTCAAAGAAGAAAATGGTTGGCTGGATAATATTAAAATGAGTCAATAATTTTATTAATATACCATCACCACGATCTTCTAGGTCTTACCCACATACATTCTCGTTATATCTGTAACGGCCTTCTCTGACATTTATCGACGCCCCGGTGTGTAAATAAATCCAAGGGAAATTATTATTTAGCACTAGAATTCATAAGTTTGTAACAATGCTTACTCGTGTTCCTGTCTGAAACGTAAAGAACTGGATATGAGTGTTCGTTCCTCGTTTCTTCATCGAAGAAAACACGTGATAATCGGTGTGTACAGAATAATAACCTGTTTCACTTGAGAAGCCATGAGTGAATTATCTCTGAATAGCAGATCTTCTGACCAAGATATTTCCTGTCTTATACAGGAACTGGAGGTCCACAACCGTGTTAACAAGAGCCCACCACTGGACCATATGCTGAGCCACAAAATTTCACTTCACGTTCTTTCCTTAGAAATTAATTTTTATGTTATATTCCATCAATGTTTCTCCCATGCTGCCCGTTCCAAACGAATTCCATGGGAATTTTTCATTTCTGCCATGCTTTCTACATACTCCGTTCATCTCATCCTCCATGATCTACTCACTCAAGTCCTCACTGTGTATTGTTGCATCCTCCAACTGCTTCCCCATTCTGAGGTCTCAAGAATGTCAGCACCTGTTCTCAGGCACTCTCAGTCGATGTTGTCCTATAGAGCGCGAGACCAGGATTCACACCCGTACAAAACATCACTATATGGGCTGTCGTGCTAGACACAATATTCAGTCGCTACTTACTTACTTAATCCGTTCCTTTATACCTTTAAGGTGTCAGTTTTTTTTTTCATTTTGATAATTTTACAAAGGGTAGGACTCCTTGAACGAGTAATCAGCTTGTTGCAAGGTCTCTATCTAAACACAGGACAACTCAAACACAGAATAATCACGTACACATATCAAACATGCATGCCTTGTATGGGGTTGGAACCCACGATCCCGGCTTCCGAGCGAGCGAAGACAGTTCATGCCTTAGACCTCTCGGCTATCTTGACCGGCTGTAAAATAAGAGCACAAAGGATGGGAGTGTAAGGGGGCAGATTTATTATACGTATAAAATGAAGTTTATATTATATGAAATGTAGGTTAATAACATATAAGGTCAGTCCGTAATATTCGAATTTACACCAGAATTGTCACTTGATATGAGTCATCATAGTGCAGTGGAGTAGACCACGACAGGTCACCGTAAATGGGCCTGATTCCCCCAAAAGGAAAAAACCCTGAATGCGACACGAAGGAAGATCTAGTCCGTGTTTGTAGTAAACGGATATAAAATTTATTTTAAGAGAATGGAGACATTCTGGTAACGAGATGCTTGTGATATAGGTTGGAAATGGTAGGAAGAAGGGATCGGCGAAGGAAGCAAGAGAATTTCGGCTTAAAGTATTCGATAAAAGAGTGAATGTACTGCAGAAAGGAAAAGGTTGGCAGTTAGAAGAGAAATTCTGTATAGTCAAAGAATGTAGACGTTTTACACATTGTTATATTGTGGAACTATGTTATCTATTGCCGATAAGAAGACCAAGATTCCGGTCATTCATTAATGTGCACAGCAAGCGCCCAAATAAATTAATTCATTTACATAGACATAATCACCCTCTCGCGCTATCATGCTATAAATTAATTTTTAAGTTGACTAAGGAACACTAATATTATACGGACAAAGCAAGCAAGTTCTGCGAGGATGTTATCGGAGAATAAGTCGCTTAAAATGTTAGGAAGGATACTTTACCCTCGACCTTGAATTCGATGTCAGCATTTTAGTTGCGTGGCGTGGGGCAGTCAGTTGGAACCAATATTCCAGATATTCTATACACCGGATGGGGTAAGGTGAAGGTGGCATCAGATAACGAAATAAAAAAAGGAAAATAATCTGTATGAGATGAAAGATTACAACGACAGGAATAAGCTGTGAGGTAGAAAAGAAAACCACTTCTTTACTCTTTTCATTCTTTTAATCCATGAAATCGAAACTCTTATGGGTGTTACTTCATAAGAAGCACCAAAGCTCTCAACCCCCCCTTCCACTGCGTAAAAATATGGGTAGAGCCATTTTGACAATTCTTTTCTCCTGTGAAACGCTATACATGGACAGCTATCGTTTATTGTAGGCTTTAACAGTATCGGTTCTCTGTCTCTTTCTCTACAGACTATACAAAAGGCGAGCCTTTTTCTTTCTAGAAAAAAAAAACTCCACCCACGTAAATCTTGTCAAATATCTTCGAAAGTCCGTGGTTTCGTCTTTACTTGTCTGAAGCTCAGCGCAATCTTATAAACTTCTAAGTAGCTGTGACTGGAGATAAAAATATTGCTTTTAGAAACAGATGGGAATACCTTCTTTTGTTGGTCTAGTACCGTCCTTGAATCGTATATGAAATTAAAAATTGAAGAAAGCAGTTTTCTGGNATCTTATAAACTTCTAAGTAGCTCTGACTGGAGATAAAAATATTGCTTTTAGAAACGGATGGGAATACCTTCTTTTGTTGGTCTAGTACCGTCCTTGAATCGTATATGAAGTTAAAAATTGTTATGGGACATATCAGTATCTTCTCCATTTGTACGGAAATACGAAAATTGTATTGCCGAAAGCGAACAGCTGCCATCCTACATGAATTCATAAAGAAGTCTGAGATTGTAACCACAGTATGTCATTCTATAAGATTTCAGGTCTTTCAGTATATGACATGATCTTCAGATCTTCCAAATGAAGCTTGAATGATGATGCACATTAAACAAGCCTAGGAAAATTCCTCTTAAGCTAGTTTATTGCGAGAAGAAGATATATGCACCAGGTCTAATCTAAATTTTTGTGTGCACATTATTATTAATAAAGGTATTGTGCGCGTGGACATTATACAAATATATATATATATATATATACATATATAAAATTTTAGTTACAAAACAAAATAATAAACTGCATGGCCTGTAGTCCGCAAGCGAACTATACCAATCGAGCGACCGCCGTTTGTCGGAGAAGTTAGTGCCAACTTTAGCGGATAGAGGGTGTCGCGTACCGCTATTTCCTTGAAATAGCTCCACAATTATCCTCACGAGGCTGAGTGAATCCCGTTCCAGACCCACTACTTCTCACAAATTCTGGTAGCGCCAGGAATCGAATTCGGGACCTCTGGATCTGTAGCCAGGAACTCTGACCACTAGACCACAGAGGCGGTTTTAGTTCCAAAACCTCATGGAAACTGGAATGTGAGCAAAAATCAGCCCAAACACATGAGGGGAAAAGATGTCCATGTGATCATAAATGAGAATGAATGTAGTCGAAATACGATGTGAGGCTGTAGATTGAATTCAGCTGGCTTGGGAATGAGTACCTACAGGCGGGCCTTAGTAGTAAAAGCATGAACCTTCGATTATAATAAAATATGGGAAATTTCTTTACTATCTAAGTAACTATCATTTTCTCAAGAATAAATCTACTCCTCAGACTTACTTAACCTCATAGCAAATCCTATGCCTCAAAATTCTAAGCCAGTATAGCCTAGAGGACTTAAATTTGTATGAATTTATTACTTTTCCGATCCATGCAATGAGTTCTGTCTTCATCAGATATATTATATATTCTCGACAGGATATTATCTCGTCTTGTCTAACTTGCAACGGAAGCGATAAAGGATGGTTGTCGTAACATTTCATTTCGCTCACTCTAAGAAGAATAACACTGTACCTTTTATCTCGTGTTATTAGCGATTCCAAGATGTAAGTTAGGAACAAATTTCCATCATGCAGGGTAGCACGCCTTATGCGGACATGCCTCCTACGTCAAGACTACAGAATACTAACAGTAACAAAACTAATTTCATTTTTAGAAAGCAAAAAACGAAATAATCGATCGCCCACTACTCTAGACGCGTTTTGTAAGAGAAAAGGCGTGTATTTCTTGAGATGTGATGTCTATAAGCCACGGAACATCAAGTAACGCCTAGTGTGATAGGTAATTACCAGCGAGGTTGATTCTGAATGTCAGTTGTTTTTATTATGAAAACATTCGACAGCAGCAGAGTTTGTTGCATCCATCTTTGAACTTTAATGATCACCCTTCTAATGTGCCATTACGAAAAGAACGTAGCAGACGGAGGCAGACTCTACTCTTAGAATGCGATATAGCTATTTAAGGGCTGTCCGTCGTTATGACTGTTAGATTAACAATGTAAGGCCAAGTGACGCCCATCTTCTCAGGGGTATAGACGAAGAATTTTGTGTTTAAAAGGAAAACGTCAGAAAAAGCCGACCTGGGTTCGATGGAAGAAGCTGCGCTGAGGAATCTCTGCTAACCGTGTACAGAATGCTGCTGTGGCATATATACATGAAGAAGATGCTAATTAGGTTCGTGTAGTAGTAACGATTCTGAATATTGTTCGAGAGGTATCAACTGTAATGTGTTAAACTTCCTTCTCCTTTTGAACTATGAGCGCCACAGTGAAAGGTAACCTGCACTTAGTGCGAATGTAAAGTCTAGGGGCTATGATGAATTGTATATTTACATAGGAAGGGGAAATGAGAATTGCATGCAGAATTTTGATGAAGAACATTTCAAAATGACAAATTGGAATGAAAAAGGGCCGAAAAATACTATTACGAGAAGAAGATTTTGAAATATGATGATCCTGTTTATTAGAGGTGTTGAATTTTCTGTTACTAGAATTTTTGTTAAACGTAACCCGTTAAATTTAGTTCAGCTGGGATTTTCTGCATACTTCAATTGTAGATAATTTGTTATTTCTACTAAATAAGGCGTTGAGACAGATATAAGTGTCTAATAGCTAAATAATTTTCATGTAAATATTGCAAAATGAATTTGTACAGCCCTAGATTAGAAGTTCAGGTAATGAAAACAGTGTGTATCAGAGAAGGACGGGGATATGGCAATCATTGGTTCCGGTGAACATCAAGTTCAAACTTCATTCGTTTTCATTACTCGATTCATAATGCCCGGTGTGCAAAAGTGGCTTACTGGGACACTAACAAATCTGGGTTTCGTGTGAGAGATTGCAGTATCGTCAAGGTTGCGTAGGGCTGTCATTTCGATTATGACGTTTATGGACATCGGAAAGAAATTATTTAAAAAATTGCACAGTGAAGTAGACGGTGATATAATATGAAATTAATATTCATACTGTGCCTTAAATTAATTATTTAAAAACACGAAGCTTCAGCCTAGGTATACGTACTGGACGGATATTCCACAATAATAACTTTATATTCCTTTGAGTGACAAAGAGAAAACAAGAACCCGTTGAAAAATAAAATTGTATATAATTTTTTTAAATTCGCTTAGTGGGGGGTGGAGTCCAACTGGGTCCATTCGGCACGGCGGCCACTGATTGGCCTATTGTTGCCTGCCCCGGGTGATTATGATGATGGAGAATTTTGTGGAATGAAGATTGGCAGGGGAAACCGAAGTACTCGGAGAAAACCCGCCCCAGCGCCATTTTGTCCACCACAAATTCCACTTCACTAGACCCGGGATCGAACCCAGGCCGCCGCGGTGGGAAGCCAACAACTAACCGCTTGGGCTATGGCGCGACCAAATTGTATATAACTATCAGACTTGAAAAGGAATAGAGTCATATCTACCTCAGATACTCCCACTAAGATTTGGCGAATTTTATCTTTCGTAGTTGACGAGTGTATATATGCACGTACATATACACACGCGCACGCGCAAGCGGTAGCGTAGTTGATTGAGTCACTACGCTACAAGCCGGAAGGTCGCGGTTTCAATTCTCAATGGGATGCAATTTTTTTCAATTGAGCTAATCCTTCCAGCCGCACTAAGGCCCTCAGGTCGACTCAGACTCAGAAAAGAGTACCAGGAATCTTCCTGGGGGTGGGGTAAAGGGCGACCGGCACGTAAGGCTGACAATCCCAACGCCATCTGCGAACCGATTGTCTATAAAATGTTGGATCCTCGCCGTCTCGCGACCATATGGGCCTCCAGGGCCTTATACAGGGAAAGCTTTGCTGTCCCTTAAATGAATTTTTTTAAGAAACACGAAACTTCAGTCTGTGTATACGTTCTTAGTTGATATTCCACAATAATAACATTATATTACTTTGTTTGACAAAGAGTAAACCGAAGCCCTTACTGCCATCTGTGAGCCGTTGTTAAGATAATGCTGGATCCTCAACGTCTCACAACCTATGGGCCTCCATGCCTATTACAGGGATAGCTTAACTATATATACACATACGCACAAATTCACACAGGTGTGTATGCATTTTCTTATGAGTGTGTGCATGTGATGCGTTCGGTAGATTAAGAAGTTAAACTCAAATTAAACATTGGCTTTCGCCATTCAAAGAGTTATGCATTTTTTCTCATATGCCCCACGTGCCACTCTTGCATAAAGAGAGGCATGTAACATATTCTGTTTGCGGGTTCTGGGTTGGCAACTTAATGATACTTTTGGGTTGATGGGGGTCAGTTGGTTTGTTCCTAAAAGAAGAGAAGTAAGAGACAGTACAAGAAGTGTTGTGTGAGGGGGGGGGGGGTTGAGGGTGGGCGCAGTAAGCGAATACCTACGTTAATATAAGAGGAGGGTAAAATAGGAGTTTCTGATCACCAATTCACATGACTGTCTTAACGTCTGGTCTTTTGACGTCAAAGAAAGCACGATGAAGAGGAAGGAAAGAGAGAAACAGAAAGAGCAGTATGCTGTAAGTTCGTATATATGGAAGACATAAGTTTGAGTGAGTGAGACAGTGAAACAAAAATGAAAAACCGAAACCAATGGCTTAATTGAACTCTTGGCTTAGATTTCTTAAGCCTTAAACTCCATCACATGTTCGCTTGTAATCTGTCTGTTGGCAGTAAGGCTAGTTCACACTACCATTTACATATGACCACTAAAATAAATGTGTTTGGTAGGGTACTAGAAAGTAGTTTGGTGGTGAAGAATTTTTGCTTGCTGCTTTCGGATATGCAAAACAATTTTAAAAATGATAAAAATGAAAGTGAGCTATAAATGAAATATTAAAATAATGATCAAAAAGAAGAAACGATTTGGAAGATCAATCATAGAGATTTGGTTCGGAATAGGCAAGGAGACTTCTTAACTGTGACGGTGAAGGTTCAGAATTGGTCATTAAAGTCTAGTATATAAATTGAACAATTTATTTGCCACTGAGTGAGTCATAAAGGAAGAAATCGAGCTACATGTTATCACTTTGTATAAGATATTTCTCTTAAATAAAATATTTTAATTTTATTCCTCAGTTATAGTAGAATATAGGATGTGTGGTAAAATCAAGCAGTTCCATAGTGAAAAGTATCATCTGTAGAGCTGGCAGTTATTCAGTTAAGAAATTCCCCACCATTTTATAGAACCCACCACGAAATGAAGACTTGTGTGTTAGTCGAGGTAACGGTCCAAGCAATCCTAACCTCTGTAATGAATTGTTGTCTTCAAGGGGTCCCCTTGTCTACTTGCAGAGAAATTCGCGCTACTCAATTTATAGGAGTCTAAGACGGGGTCCGGTGAACATTTGTGTGGATGCCGAAGAGGAAACTCTTTTATGCTGAAGATAATTGAACCAGTAACTCTCCTGATTGGCGTGTTACTGATCTCATGAACAAAATTACCATTTAATGCACAATGTTCAGTTTAAATGTAGGAACAGTTCCGGCAATTATACTCACCATTCTGCAACCACATCTCCCAAACAGACATCAACATCAATCAAGTATCAGCTCCATAACTTGAATTTAACAGAAGAAAAAGGAGCAATTTTTACTTTAAGTTTTGTGTTGGCATGAAATTTCATCTCTTCCTTTAAGAGAAGAATCCCGATTGTGAGTTACTGAGAAGATGACACTGAGGACGACATGTGGGAGGAAGGAACAAGTAGAAGGTAAAGTCATTCTCATGCTTAATTAGTTAAACACTATGCCATGAATACATACGGAAGAGTGGAGGCATAGCTCCACCTTTCTTGATCTCGGCATTAGATGGCAATGAGTGGTCAGCTTTACTCTCTCTCCGAAAGAACAAATAGTTTAGATAATTATTTATTGGGAGAAAGACTCAAAGTCTGAATTTCCCACCAAATATTTTGATCACATCACGCTGGAGAGATAAGAGAAATTTATACCAAATTCGAATCGGAATGTCTGGGAGTAACAGAAATTTGAGAGACGTAGACACAAATTTAGGAAATTTCTAAAATGGATGTTAAAGAAAGGGAACATGAGGGTGTGGACTGATTTCATCTGGTTGGAGATGCGGGTCAGTTGTAAGCCAATCGTAGAATCTGTCATGAACTTTCAGATACGAGTATCTTAAACTATGGAAAATTTGTAGGAAAGCTGAGAGACTGTTAGCTTCTAAGGAAGAACTGTGCTTCATAGAGCAAATTAATAAGAAGTAGAATTGTTCCCACTGCTCGATTATTTTATTGTCCCGGTCCTTCCCCCCCCCCTGTAAAATATTAGGAGAAGAGTTCCTTTGCAGTGATGATATGCCAGATATTCTGCTTGCGTTCAGGGAACTGGGTGTTGTGAATTGGCCTTTCTTTGGCTTCTCGCGAATATATCCACCGCATGTTGCTTCTTGCATCTAGTGACAGATATCTGATTCAAAATGTTCATTCCCTTATATTATAAAATGCCACCAGGCAAATGATAATTATACCACGCGGTAGGGCTACACGTCTTCTCATAATTTGATGCAACAGAGACAGGTAAAGAGAGAGAGAGAGATCATTTTGGAAAGGTTGAAGTGAATGAATTGAACAACGAAATCCAACTCTGCCGGCTATAAAAATTCTCATCAGAGACTGCTCTTTATATGTTCCCACTTTCATTTAATATTTAAATCGTGTATCAAGAACACAGGTATATATTTTTTTAATATCACCCTCCTTCCTTCCCCCTCTCTGCCTCTCCATCCTTCTATGTCTCTCTTTTCTTCTTATAGTACATTACAACATCTGTCTTAGCCTGTGTATTTGAGCTCTGCAATTATATACACTTCCTTTTCGATCACTCATTATTTTCTGTTCATGGTCCCTCTCACAAAATATTTAAGTCACCTGATTTGATATTGTCACGTGCATCAGTGATTAAAGGCGGGGTTCCGATTGGTAATTGGATTATTGACCACTTACAGGCTGTAACTGCAAATAAATATAACACTATTACTGATCTATATATGAAGAATATGAGGAAACCAATGAAAATTATCAGCCAAAATAGCCGTTACTTGGTCAAGATTTGAACCTGATACCTCTAAAATTATAATTATATGCGTCATCTCTCTGTCAATCCGCTGTTGAAACTAAACAGCACCGTGAAGGATCAGAAAGGATAAGTGAAGAAAGCGGTCATGGGGCTGTATAATGTCATGGGAGGTCTGTAAATTAGTTCATTATTCGGACGCTTTCCTTATGCGCTCTAGGCGCAATATTTATCAACAGGAGCAGAGGAATAAATGAGAGACATATGGAATGGGCAGTGTTAAAGAAGCTTCAATCATTGCACTGCGTTGTTTTGAGTTCGTGACAGCGTGTTATTACTGCGGTGTTCCCCTTCAGTTGTGACTGCTACACTCATACAGGGATGTCCACTACATCGATTAAATTTAATAGATGAATTACATATCGTTTGTCTTTCTCTTTTGGGTCTAGAAAACCGAGATTAACGGCCGTGGGCATCCGTTGCGCTGACCACGTGGCACCCTCTATCCGCTAAAGTTGGCACTAACTTCGCCGATATGCGGCGGTCGCTCAATCGGTATAGTTTGCTTGCAGACTACAGGCCACGGAGTGTGTTGTCTTCCTCTTTTCGTATTTTCTTCCTATCTTCCTCTCTTCCTTCCCTTCAGCTTTTATTCATTTTTCCTTCCATTCTTCCTTCGTTTCCTTCTTCATTTACGCCCTTTTATTTATTTATGCGTGTCAGCCTTCATCGTTTTGACAAGAGGGTGCTGAGGAGAATATTTGGACCGAAGAGGGATGAAATGGCAGGAGGCTGGAGAAAACAGCATAATGAGAAAATTCATAAATTGTAATCTTCGTCAGGGAGAATTAGAACGATGAAGTAAAGGAGAATTAGCTGGGCAGTGAATGTAGCAGGTATGCAGAGAAAAGGATTGCATACATGATTTAGGTGGTAAAGCCAGATCACTAGGAAAACCTAGACGTAGAAGGAAGGAAAATGTTTAATGGATCTTCGAGAAATGGCATAGAGTGATGACCTGATTAATTTGCCTGAGAAGAGGGACCAGTTGAGGGCTCTTGTGAACACGGTGACGAACCTTGGAATTCTATAAAATGTTCGGAAATTCTACAGCATCTGAACGACTGGAGGCTTCTCAAGGAGGACTCAGCTGCATGGAGCTATTTATTTAGTTTGTTTGTTTTTAGGCCGTGCCACAGCTCAGGCGGGTAGTCGCCAGTATACCATCAAGGCGGCCAGGGTTCCAGCGCGGTTCAGGACATGAGGGATGTGTGGTGGACAAAGAAGCACTGGCGCAAGCTTCTTCCAAGTACTTCGGTTTCCTCTGTCAGTTCGGGTTCCAACGATTGCTCCATAATCATCATCTATTATATGGGACTGGTGCAATAGGTCAATAGTGGCCGCCGTACCAAGTGGACTCAGTCTCACCCCATGAGAAAAAAAATAATAGTTACTCCTTCTTCATCGATTATCTTTGACTTTCTTAATCAACCGTCCACCTAAGTCCATGATAAATAATGGGAACAGCAGTTGATGAGATTAATTAAAAAATGTTTTTGATTTTGAGTCCCTTGATATTGTGGCCTCAGATAGGTCTATTTTACTAGCCCCTAATGAACCATAATTATGGAGTACTTGTATTAGACAATTAGCAGAGGAACGCCGAAGACCTTGGGGAAATTCCTGTCCTAGTGCCCCAGTACGAAGTCCCATATGGACTGCCTTGAGACTGGACCCGGCCTCCGAATAATTAATGCTACCCGCATTAAGTACAATTTAAATCTCCCTATAGATTCTAGTTTACCCATGTCTTCAAGTGTGTGTTTCAGTTCCTTTTTGTTTTAATGTGTTGTTTTCACGGAGCTTGAACAAGCAGTAGGCGTTGTTAAAGGGGCCTGTCATTTTGACAGGTGGAATTGCTTATCTCAAAATATTTAACAAATTTGCAAGAGATTGTGTATGAGAGGGTACAAAGAAAACTGTAGCTTCAATTTCGTTTTGATTGTTACCCTACCCGTGATGTAAAAAGTTTAAAAAAAATAAAGCTTTCCCTGTAACAGGCCATGAAGGCCCATAGGGTTGTGAGACATTGAGGGTCCCACATTATATAGACAATCGGCTCAAAGATGGCGGCAAGATTGTCAGTCTTACACGCCGGCCGCGCTTTACTCTCTAGGAAAATTATTTAATTAATTCCTGGTACTGATTTCTGTTAGAGGCTGAGTCGACCCCAGGGCCATAGTGTGGCCAGAAGGATTAGGTCAATTGAAAAATCCAATGACCTCATCGGGACTTGAACCTTCCGGCTTGTAGCATAGTGCCTCAACCATCTACGCTAACGCGTTATCATATCTAAACTTATAACTATTCTCACAAATGGCTGTATAAAAGAAACGTAATTTAGTTGAACACTATGGATGATCAATGTTACAAATAAATCAATTTAGTATCGAATTCATTATTTTAATCATCACAAACATTAAGGAATGCATCAAATTCATCCAGTATTCATTCCAAAATGTCGTGCAGGAACGTCTGGTCAAGTTTAGCTAGGCGAAGAAATGAAAAATATCGCCAGGAATAATTTTGAGCTATGTTTCAAGTATCTTTTACCTCTAGACGTGTCTTCATGAGGATTCCACGCCGTCCAAAGCTTCCGTTTTCTCTAAGCCCTTATATACAACATACTTAAAACTCGTAAATCACACCACACCCCTTGTCACCCTTGAAAATACACACACCAAATTTCACCCTTCCCAACAATAAACTCATGGCAACAATCTACTAACATAGCACACTTCCAAACACTTCCCTCGCTTTTATTTACTATCTTTTATTTTTATGTAAATCATGGAAAGGGACGGGGGGACGTTGTCTAGCAAGAGAAATAATAGTTGGACGTGTAACGCCTTCCCTTATCTTCATTTGTTTGCTCTTCGTGTTTTGTTTCTGCTAGATGGATGTAGGACGGTGCTGCCATCTTCCCTATCCACCGCGAGGCTTTACCTTGCCAATGCATCACCTCATCTACCAAAAGATACAGATGTCGGGGAAAGACAAACTGGGACCACGAGTAGCTTACCACCCTCTTGTTTCGATAATATAATGGAGACTACTGGAGAGCATGGAGGTTTTCGCTTCCATTACAGACCAGTCTTCAAAACTACTGCTTTTTTAGGCATATCTAAATCGATACAGAGCCTAGGCTAAATGCTGGACAGCCGAGGAACTGGAGATCGATTCTCGGTAGTGACAAAAGATATTTCTCTTATCCGTGAAGTCCAGACCGGCTTTGGGGCCCACCCAGCCTGCTGCATTATACGTACCGGGGGCTGTTTCATCAGGTTAAAGCGGTGAGAGCGTGAAACTGACAGCTAATCTCCACCTAGCGCCGAGGTTCTATACTACCATTCCCTCCTACGTCTTCATGGCTTGGAGCTTGTAGCTTAGTGACTCAACCAACTACGCTACCGCGTGCCATCTTTGTATAAAAGTGGACTACAAATTTCTTTAAGTATTTTCCAAAAGCTCTTATTTATAGGCAAAGGTGTTTCTCGCACATGGAAAATGTTCTATCTATGGATTTTATGCTGTAGGATTTCCTATTACAAGTTCCTGCTACAAGTTTTCCCGATCTTAATTTAATTATTTTTAGAAAATAATTTTCTACGCCTTTCTTGGCCAGTTTATGTTATGAATTAGTGCCAATTAAGAAGAAAAATATCATACGTGTTACAAACTTGTGGCGTGAGTCCACAGACTTAGAAGAATTGTATCACAAAACCTCCAAATGAATAATTTTTTCAATGTAGCAGAGTTACAGTAATTTATGAAGCGAGGTCTCCAAGCTGACCAATATTCTTTACTATTCAGTTTATAAATATTCCACAGTTCTGACGCTAAGACTGTTTACTAGGTAGGTTTATGCTGCGTTAACGTTCTAAAACTTCTTACGGGAGAAGCTCGGTTCCAGTTTCGGGCGGTACCCGGTCTGTTCTGTCTAAAGTTTTCGTCGCTTTCATCTGTCCGTCTAGAACAATTCAGGAACAGTACCTAGGTTAGACCATAACCACTCCCTCCCTTAATCCTTTCCAATTCATTTTTTAACAGTCAACCTCTCATTCGACTCTCTGTGTTTTGAGGCCCTGACCGCGCCGTAAAATAAGCCTTAAAGAAAATGGGTCGAGTTTAAGAACTTTCATATTTTTTATTGACTGTTTATTTACAATCTACTCTATAAAATACGAGTATTAAGTAAATTTAGTAGTCGATACAGTCAATGTAGGTGCTGCCGGCCAATGCCGGTTCACTTTAGGTAGCTTAAGATCTTAAGTCTTGTTTTACTCTCATACTTGTACATCGGACACTGATCTGCCTAGACTCTGAGACACTGTATCCTTTCACATGTGGTTAGATCCCGTATTTGAGTGGGGAGAGCAGTTCGTTACTAGTCGTCTATGATAAAGGAGAATAAACAGTCAATTCCTAATAATTTTCGTACCTTCATATGTATGCGATCCAGCGATTCCTTCCAGAGAAAGAGATTTGCACCTCTAAACCTAATGGCCAACAAACCAAAGTGAGTCTATTTTGTTTCTATGTATAATCGTTTCTATATTTTATTATGCAGCATACGTAGTTTATTGTTTCTTCTGAAGTTACCTGGAGGAGAAGCCGGGGAGAAGCAGCAAAGTCACTCCCCAGTAGAGGGAAAGTGTTCAGGAGTAGTCAGAGGTACCGTTTCAAAACACGTAAAAGTCTGCAAAGAAGAAAAATATGGCCATGGGTTCCGACAGGACCCGAAACAAAAAACGAATGTGCTGGCGAGGGCCATCATCAATTTACTGGACTGTACTGAAATTACCTTGGGTGACCCTCTCTCGTACTCGATGGTAAGAGGAGATATTTTCCCAGTGGTAAAGTTGCCGCGGCGTCAAACTTACCACTTACCTTACGTACATCTAGTACCGAATGAAAGTGTGCGTGGATTTACACCTTCATCCCCCTCCCCCCCACACACACACGTATATTCAGGACGCTGTGTTGCATCTAGCCCAAGGATTACGTTACCTGAAGTTTGCCGTTAGGTACCCAGTGGGGGCATGCAGCAATCCGTGGATGAATGTCAATATAAGTCGTTATTACTCCATGAACTGGAGTCGCATTGGGAGTGGTTTTATCGACACTCAGAAATGTTCTCGGATCCCGGGTCACAGCCTTCAAATAATGAAAATATGTAAATGGGTAGTGGAAGAGCAATGATGCCGCTGTGCTATGCAGCCAGCCGAACATCACCACTATATGTTATGCAGACCTCAACCCACGATTGTAATATTGCATTCTATGTAGTAACACTGGAATTCAATACGGGGACCGCAGACCACATTAAATTTAGGGAAAATGATATTTAATCTTGTATTAAGATCCTTTGACTTAGTTATCCATATTTGGTCTCAGAACTGGTAATTAGTTTAACTTTATTAGCATTTACTTTAACGTGCCACTGTATAATTCTACAGACGAAGCTGAAATAATCTATCAGCTCTCCTAATAAAACCAGAAAATAACGCGCGGTTGCCATGTTGTTATTTCACATTTTGTTATTAATTACATGAAAGCGAGGGAAAAAAGGATTTAATAGGCACTTATATACCGACGAGCTACAAATTTGTGAGTTCACCAGATATTATTAGGATGATACAATCAAGGAGGCTGAGAGTGGTTGGACACATAGGGCGCATAGGACAATGACAAATTCATACGACATATTAATTGGAAAGCCCGAAATGAAAGTGTCACTAGGGAGACCTAGGTGTATACGGGAGGATAATATTAAACAGATTATATAGTAACAGGAAAATGGATTCACCTGGCTTAGCATAGATACGGGTAGTAACGCTGTGTTACATAATAGAGAGTGGTATGGACTGGACTCATCTGGCACAGGATACGAAACAGTGATGCGGCTTGCTAACACAGTAATAAACCTACGGGTTCCATAAAGTTCTGGGAAATTCTTGAGTGACTGATCGACTGGCGGCTTCTCAAGGTAGACTCGGCTATATGGAGTTAGTTATTTTCATAAATTCATTGCGTCGAATGAGTGGATGACGGTAGATAATGAATTGGAAAAGATACGAAGAAATTTGTAGTGATATATTGTAAGATGCTAGAGCAAAATTTGCTTGGAGGGACTGAAGTAACCCAAGAAGAATCTGTCAGTCAGTGTAGTCCTTGTCCCTGGTGAGGTTCAAATCAGTCACCTCTAGGAAAGAAATCAGGAGCGTCACCAATTTGGCAGTCTTCTCAGTAGTGTTATGTTTACATGTGTATTCGGATTCACCTCCATGCTTTGTTGTACTTATATTCTCATTTGTGAAAAATATAATCTGCACAAATATGTACCTGATTTGGGCCATTATACTCCAGACTTGTCGCGGTAGGGTAGTTGGTTGAGGCACTATGCTACAAGCCGAAAGGTCGCGGGTTCGATTCCCGATGAGGTCATTAACTTTTTCAATTGACCTAATCCTTCCAGTCGCTCTATGACCCTGGGATCAACTCAGCCTCTAACAGAAATGAGTACCAAGAATCTTCCTGGGGGTAAAGGGCGACCGGCGCGTAAGGCTGATAATCTGTGAGCCGATTGTCTAGAAAATGTGAAGACCTCGACTTCCCACAACCCTATAGGCCGCCACGGCCTATTACAGGGGTAGCTTTACTTTTACTCCAGAATTTCATGATACTCTTCGTCTTTCCTAACGACATTACATAGTTGTTCCTGTGCATAAATAATTAAGCACTATGCCATGTAGAAGTTTGAGGGAGTGGATGTATAGATTCGCGTATTCTTGTCCTTAGAACTGGTTGGAGATGAATGGACAGGTTCGTAAAATAATCTAGAACAAAGGATGTACAAATAGCAGAGCTATGTCAGTATCGGAGACTTTCAAGGCAGCCGAAGATCAAATTTTGATGATGGGGACAGAGACGAAGCTTGTAACGTCAGTAATTCTCAAATAACCGACTAGGTTGATAGTCCTAGAGGATTTTATTAGCTTCATTCCTCAACGTAGGAAACTACCTTGAGCAGTGCTTACTGCGTTTAGTGTAAGCCATGTCGTAACTTCTTGTCTTTTCCCCCTCTTTTTCGTATTTGTCATCTCTGTAAACTTCTGTAAAACAATACACTGCTATCTTCTTTTTTGTTACGACTGTACACACCCTTCGTCTATTAAAATTGTCGGAGATACAGCCATAAAGTAGGCCTATATTGCGTCATATGACGGCCAGCCAAGACACTGCGTCTCCCCCTCGGTCACCAACACATGATGAAAATAGTTCGCTATTTCTTTATTAAAATGTTCCGAACGTAAGCTCTAAATGTCCCATTGGGCGGAACGTGGAATGTCCTTTTCATTTTATAATACAGAATGCAGAATTCTGGGGTGGAGTTGAGCGCTCAATTGTTATGGCCATTATCACGTCAATAGGCGGACAGGGCAATTGTGTGAAATAGAACGTGCGTGTTTTGAATTATAACTAAATGTGTGGACCCGCAGTGAAATGAACTGACGGTGTTACGTGGGTATTTGACTTAGTCGGTTTCATATCTGGCACAGCTGAGAGGAGTCACAATATAATTTTAGCTGCACTAGTAATTAATTCTTGAAGAGTTATTTCGCTGAAACTCACTTCACTCGGATGGCGTTTTAAAAATGTACCACAAGATTAGAAAAAGTTGTGGTATTCATTTTTAAGAGAAGCGAGAGAGAAAAGGAACCTAATAAATTAATACAAGTTTCTGTTGGAAATAAATATAAATTAATTAATTAATGTTGATATGTGAACATTGTCCCAAATTTATTATATTTATGAACTTTAAAGAACTAACTAATTAATTAATTAACTATCTAAATTCATGGAGCTGATTCCTACTTAAGGAACTATCAGTTGCTCAGCTATTGAAAAATTTTTAAAAAATTCTGTGGAACCTGCAGGTACTACCATGTTAACAAGAGCCACGTACTGGTCCCTATCCTCACGCAAAGTAATCCATTCCATGCCTCCACATCCCATATCTGTCAGATCCATTTTAATAATCCCTTCCACCTACATTTAGATCTTCCTAGATTTTTCTTCCTTCTGACTTTGCAACCAAAACCCTGTAGGTATTCCTCTGTAAAAGGTATAAAGAATTCATTCTGGTTTGAAATACAAGAAATATTGCGTCAATGAACGCGAAGAAACAACCATTTTGCTCTGTTCCCCATTCAAGAATACTGCTTTGGGAGTGATGTGCCCGATTCGCTACAGCAGTGCAATTCTGCCGCCAATATCACAACAATCTGGCAAATAAACATACACAGCCGGTCATTTTGAGTGGCGTCCATAACCTTGACAATAGTGCCGAAAACCAGAAAGTCGTACCGCAAAATATATTGTGAACATAACTAGTTCTGATATCGACCACATAATACCAGTAATGGCGTATAGTTTGAAATTGGAAAGTTATGAGTTTCGAACTGAAAGAGAAAGTAACGAGATAATTAATTAATACAATGGACCTAACATGACTTTTGTTGACAAACTGCTTGGAAGAAGGAGCAATGCTGACATGCATCGGGGGATGGCCTATTCAGCGCGTAGGTTGGCCTAAGTGATAAAGCTTCGGACTTGCATTCCAGGAATATTCCCAGGTGTAAAGGGCGGCCGGAGCCTAAGTCTGACAACCTCACTGACGTCTGTGAGCCGACTGTCTAGAAATTGTGGGAGCCTTGACGTTTCACAACCTTATGGGCCTCCAAGATCTGTTACATGGATAGCTTTACTTTTAATTTTACCTCACATTTGGGGAGAGATCGATTCGAATATCGGCCGATGCATCGGCTATCCTGACTAAAATTACTCGTGGTTCTCTTCAGTCTCACCTGGAAAATTCTAGAACAATGTCCTAAAGTAGGCTATGACCTCTTCCTCCCACATGCTTCCCAATTCAATATTCACTGCCGTCCAACCATTCATAATTATGCAGTCTGGGTCACTGGCGGTGTCGTTAACTAAATTACAATAAATAAGACCCAGAAAACGACTGGTTGACTAACTCAACCACAGAGAATTCGATTTTAAGAATGTAACGCATAATACTACTTTAACATTGGTACCTTTACCGAGGTAAAAGTTGTGGAAATATACTTATACCCTCGGGAGCCGGGATAGCGTAGTCGGTATAGCGACTGGATATGAGCTGGGAGATCGAGAGGTCGTAGTTCGAGTCTCGGTATAGTCAAGANAGTCACTGGAAGTGTCGTTAAGTGAACTAAAATAAATAAGACCCAGAAAACGACTGGTTGACTAACTCAACCTTAGAGAAGTCGATTTTAAGAATGTGACGCATAATACTACTTTAACATTGGTACCTTTACCGAGATTAAAAGTTGTGGAAATATACTTATACACTCGGGAGCCGGAATAACGTAGTCGGTATAGCGACTGGATATGGGCTGGGAGATCGAGAGGTCGTAGTTCGAGTCTCGGTATAGTCAAGAATTTTCTCTTCTCCACGTCGTCCAAGTCGGCTCTGGGGCTCACCCAGCATCCTATCCTATGAGTACTGGGAGATTCTTCTCCGAGGTTATAGCGGCAGGGGCGTGAAGCTGACCACTCACTTTCAACTAGTGTCGAGGTCAAGAAAACGTGAATCTACATACATTCACTCCCCCATACGCCTTCTTTGTGCAGTGCTTAATTAGTTAAGTACAGAGACAACTTTGTCTTATCTTACCTCTACTCTCAGATACCCCATCATAGCGCGGTGCTTAATTAATTAAATCTACCTATTAGCCATATTCAATCTTTGATTTCTGATATTACGAACCGAAAATAAGCATCATCACTAAATGTTCACTTTCCTGCCGATTTAACTTGAAGTAAAATTTCCGAACAATTCATATATAGACCTATTCTAATATTATATTTAAGCATCCTGTTGCACTCTACACGATAAATGACACAAATTCCGTCCCAAGTGCAAACAATATATATTATATGTCTTTGATCTTGTTCTTTCTACACTACATGTTTCGGCCTCTATCGGCCATCATCAGGTGTATACTCTTAACGTTGCTGCCACACTGAACCCAGTCTAAAATTTAACATTTAAAAACACAATGTCACATTCTTCGTATTATCAACATCTACATCGTTGATATGTGTCTGGTATGTAGATTATGTTGCACACGTCAAATTTGATATTCTTGTAGTAGCACTCTAAAAATCTTTAGTTATGATGTTTTTAAAACCTTTTAAAATTTTCTCTAAATTTTAAATTTAAAATTTAAAATTCTTAGGGTTACACGCCCTATGTCTAAGTGCTGGAGCGGCTAGTTCTTGTTTTCACACTGTACAGGTGTTATTTAATGTAGTCTTCTTTTGTGGGTGCCGCTGCTTGTCTGTACTACGTGTGTTTTTAAAAAGTTTTTAAAAACATCATAACTAAAGATTTTTAAAGTGCTACTACAAGAATATCAAATTTGACGTGTGCAACATAATCTACATACCAGACACATATCAACGATGTAGATGTTGATAATACGAAGAATGTGACATTGTGTTTTTAAATGTTAAATTTTAGACCGGGTTCAGTGTGGCAGCAACGTTAAGAGTATACACCTGATGATGGCCGATAGAGGCCGAAACATGTAGTGTAGAAAGAACAAGATCAAAGACATATAATATATATTGTTTGCACTTGGGACGGAATTTGTGTCATTTATCGCCTATTCTAACTCTAATGCCTACTGGATGTTTAGATTAATGTAGCTTCAGTTTTAGAATATTCATAGCTATAAATTTTTATCCCATACATTTTAAGGAACTTTAGCTGTCACATGAAGGGTGCGACATGAACTGAGATCTTTAACAAAATATTCCAGAGCAGGATACTTGGACCTAAGAGGGAGCAGCTAACTCGAGGCTGGAGAAATCTTCATAAAGATGAGCTTAATTTGTAGTCCTTGCTACATAAGCAAATTTAGGATGATGAGATGGGCAGGTAATCAGCACACCTGATAGAGAAGGAGAATGCAAGTAAATTTTTGGAAAGAAAATTTGAAAGAAAGAGACCACTAGGAAGACCTAGATATTGATGATAAACTAATATTAAAATAGACTTTAAATAAATAAGATGAGAATGTGTCGTTTGGATTCATCTGGCTGAGAATAGGCAGCAGTAGCAAGCTGTTGCGAACAAGGTAATGAAATGTCTTATTCCATAAAATGCTGAGGCTTTCTTGAGTAGCTGAGCAACTAGTAGCTTGTCAAAACCCGACTCCATGACGTGAGTTAGTTAGTTTGGGTGAACTGAGATATGAAGAATGAATTCTGCAGTGTTCGAATTTCACAATAAACTTAAGAAACGCTGTGTAATGTTTATGAAAATTCGCAAAGAATTTGATTTGGATGATAAATATAAATGATTCGCTATAGCAAATAAAAATGGAAGCAATTTTACCTCCAGGGAGTTCTCCATAATTTGGATACGAAATTTCCCTTGTGGTTAAAATTGACTCCTATACTCCGACAGATTAATATTTTTCCCCGTATATGTAGTTCCTAACAGTTCTTCCCTTTTTCACATCTAGAAGCCCTCATCTCACCTCACCCCAAGTAAGGGGGATGATACACTGTCCTTTCTACTACCTGTTGGCAGTGTCGCCCTTAGCAGATGCGGCCATAAAGCACGTGAAATGATGGGTAGCTCTGGAGTGCCTTCACTAGCACTATGTTCGTGGGCACCACAGCCTACACTACAGGGAACTTCTTCCACGCATCGGTAGGGGGCCTTGCCGCCTTCTTTTTCCTATTCTTCTTCCTCTTATTCATCAATAGACCGTTCCCTTATTTAGTTTTACAGATATATTTCTGAGATCACAGTAACCAGATTCATTCTTGTGCATGCACACTTCTAAACTGCAGAATCTGAAGAGAATAAACCTTTTTAGATAAACGAATCGGAGGGTAGTAACATATAAAGTGGATATGAAAAATTGGGGTTGAGGACAGAGTACTGACGAAAATATTTTTGCCGACGAAAAAAAAGTGTAACAGTAAAATGTAAACAAATTACGTAATAAACGCTTTCGTAATTTGTGCTCTTTTCCAAAGGCTTACCGTTTGTAAGTCAATGAAGCTGAGATGGATAGGACATTTTGCGCATAAGAGATCACGTGATAAATGCATTCAAAATTTTGATCGGAGAACCACAATGGAACAGTTCCTTCTGGAAGACGTAAATGTAGAAGGGAAGATAATTATTAAGATGAATATTAGATAAATACATTTTGATGGTGTTAAGTGATTCAGAGGCTAGGAAGAGGTCCAATAATGAGTGTGGACATGATAATGCCCCATGGAATAAAATGAATGCAGAGATTGTCTTGACCAACTAAGCAACTAGAAGTATGTGAAGAAATTCCGGTACCAAGAAGTTAGTTACAAGTTCTCTATCTACATATGCAATAGCTGTGTCAGCAATTGAAATTAATATCTGATAATGTTTAAAGGAGCGGATTTAGAAAATTGTTGTCCTGCAGTAAACCTTGCCACGAGATTTGTTTTGAGAGGAATCCGGAAAGCCCGCCTGTCAAAGCGTGCTGAGGCACTGCTATTGCGGGAATGCTGTAGCAGTGCCTCAGCACGCTTTGACAGGCGTGCTGAGGCGTGCTGAGGCACTACCATTGCGAGCATGCTGTAGATTATAATAACTAATTACAGTGTCTGCTTTCTTGGCGAAAACTGTTGAAGCATCTCAATTTCTCTTCGAAGTTTGTAGCGAGCGAAGATTATTGGCAATGATTCAGTCAGCCAGTCAGTTCAGACGGTCCGTAGGCTCGAGGAGGAGAGAGGGAAGAGGCTGTTGGGTTCACCTCAGCGTAAGGGATATATAATGCAGTAGTAGCTGATGCAGAAGTGTTGTATCATTGTTCCTATAAACATTCGGTCGCCCAATATTGTCATGACAGTGAAGTCTAGGAGGCTACTGAGGGCTTAAATTGTGGCTAGAATGGAAATAAAAAGCAGCAAACCAGATTTTGTTGGGGAAAATTTTGGGGAAATGCTCACATTGGAGATCCAAGAGTAAACAAGAGGATAAAATACAGTTGGATCTGGGTCTCAAATGCTATAGTTTATGAGGATAGGTGTGCATGTAGCTGATTCAGGACCAAATGATAAGCTGGCTTTAGTAGCTATTCGCAGTATTCGCCCTTCATATTCTGATACCAGAATATTAGCTAAATTCACTTTGAAGAAAGCAGTCTTCTGGGATTTGGCACCGTGTATATGTGGTGTTAACCGACGTTTCGGAGGAACGTATCGCCCCCATCTTCAGGGTTGAAGAAAAAGTATAAGTAAATCTGCANACAAAGCCTCGAACCTGAAGCAGCAGCGCTAACAACTGGAGTGTGAAACCACTGCAACAAACAAAAGCTCCATCTCCACAACGAGACTTCTGCACGGGACACAGACTGGGTGGCCGCTGGAATTGACTTCCTTTTTTTTTTCGCAGTCTTTAATTCAGGAATAATTCGCTCATAAACAGGTGAAAGTTAAAGTTGTTCCTACCCTTAATTAATTAAGCACCACGCCGTGAAGACATATGGGGAAGTGGAGGTATAGCTCAACAATTTTTGTTCTCGGCACTAGTTGGAATTAAGTGGTCAGCTTCACACCCCGGCTTCATTAACTCCAGAGAAAGAGTCACCGGTAACCGTTCAAGTTAAATAGGAAATTGTGCGGATCCCAAAGCCGTCTCTAGATTGTGGAATAAAGGAAAAATCTCTTGCCCTTTCCGGGAATCGAACCCCGTCCATCCAGACCGTCGCTGTGCAGACTGAGCAGTTCCAGCTAATGTTGATATTTTACTTGTCTATGGCTTATTTAACGACGCTGTCAGTAACGTTGACTGGTTGAAAATGCAATAAGTGATGAATTTGAAAAGACGGGAAGGAATGTGTTATGTCCTTATTTGAGGATTTATCACTGCATTTTCTTGAAGGAACTTTGTGAGGATCACGAAAAATCTCAGCCAAGACCATCTGTTCCGGTAAAGATTCAAAACGGACACTTCCCCGATACAAATCGGAAGCGCTAACGCTCAGCTAACTTGCTTGTGTTCATACTGTACGTATATTGTGTGTTTAAGAGCAGAGTGTCTCAGTGTAGTGTACACAGCGGAGATACTGAATGATGAAGGCTCCTACAACACTCTTCAACTAAAATGTAAAATCTGTTGTGGTTTTAGAACAATGGCATGAAAAAAAATCCAGGCAATATTTTAAAATCTATGGGGACGCGATGTGAAATTTGTCTTCAACTTCATGGAACAATTTTGATCATTTTTATATAGGCCCAACTTGATATGTATAAGAATGTAAGAATACACATCATAATCTAGTTTATATAGTTACACTTCATTGTGCGTAAAACTGGAAGTGTGTCTATATATGTACACATAATGATTTTTGAAGTAAAAGGGATAGAGATGATAATAAATTTTACCATTAATAAAGCCAAAGATAATTACATAATTATTTTAAAATTTAGTATTTTCCTCTTATAATAAATCTACAAGTAAGCAGCTTAGAATTAGACGATTAGAGTAATAGTAATTTTATTCCCTATATTTAACTGCGAAGTCTTCTGCACAAATCGCTTCTGCAGTACAAGGAAACATCAAAGTTGTACCGCAGCGCAATGCCACTGACTGCAGCATTGTTTGATTTTCTTGCTTGTTTACTTCTGCGAATGATTCGGATCCTCTTAACGATCTCCTCGTCTTAATTAACGCACGAATGGATTAATTACTCTTTAAACTTATACAAAACTTTAACATTAACTGCTGAAACTTTGGTCGTCGTGGGCGTGGTCGTAGTTTGGGCTGTACCGTTTTCTAAGTGGAGGCCTGGTGTGGGTTCTCCTAGTAAGGTTCCATTTCTAACTCCTGTACCGATTTAAATACAAAGAAATCACTTTTATCCTTCCAAGGTAATTTCCACATAAGGCAACAGAGGGCAGTCTCAAAGCAGTTACCACTTACCTTTCTGAATTTAACATGAGGTACTATGATTCGACGAGTAAGATCCTGGGAATCGAATTATGGACGTATATAACCGTCACACATGGCTTGGAGGAAACAAAATTTGAGTTCGAAAATGTGTGGCCATATTATATTAATACAATGATTGACTTATTGGACATATCTGTCGCTTTTATATAAATCGACGTTTCGGATACTGCAATGTGTCTCTGTCCTCAGGTAAAATGCCTACTCAGTTGAGCCTAATCAACGGAGCTAGTCCCTGTCCCTGTCCCTGACCTTCCATTGAGAGCACTTATTCCCCAACATGGCAGAAAATGTGTTTTAAAAGTATGAAAATATTAATGCATCGATTGAAGCGTCTAAAATTCTTGGACTTTCAAACATGAAGCAACGTAAGTAACTTCAGGCCTCTTTCATACGTCCATAATACTGAGTGAGTGAAATTATTCCAATGTCTCTTCACATGTTTTATCGCAGAAACTACTGAAAGAATTTCTGTATATTTCGAGGTATCAAGAGTCTTGCTCTAACCCGTCTGGCAATCTGAAATTTAGCTCATATCACGTGCAGAATAATTCTCACTTTACATGCACCTCAAGTAGAATTTCAATATCTCTATTTATTTATCTACTATACAAGAAGTTAATTTTTAACTTACAAATTAGATCAAATTAAGATATGTCACATCATATTAGACATTGCATGATATGTTAATATTGATTTACAATAAATTACAACGTCTGAAACACGAAGTATTATTGAAAAAATGGATAATAGTTAAAGAATATTAAAAAATTCAATAGTAACTTGAAGTAGTTTTAACTAAAATTATTAGTACAACGAACTAGAAAAGTAATACAATGCAGCATTTACCCAAAAGAGCCTTTTTGATAAGGGCCTTCCGAAGTCGAAATATTTGATAGAAGTAATATTTATAAAAAATTCACAACAGCGCTTAAATATTCTACGAACAAGAAGTTGAACCTTCAAGACTGTCACTCCTAATTAAATTGAATTACATTCTCTGACTACATGCCTTGCATTTGGTACATCGAATTTGTATCTGCAATAATTGGACACAAAGAAAATCGGACTTCAGAAACAGGTGTAAACCATCGGAGTGTCTACACTCTGCTGCTTTTCTTCAGTATTCAGATGTTTATTGACGACTGGCATTCTTTCGTTTAAGGAACTTCCGTATATCTCCAGTTCAAATTTGGCCCAAAATTTTACATACCTTTACACTTTTCACTAAAGTTCTTTCCCGTAGATTGAATTTTAGTTTCAGCACTGCAGACACTATATAGTGGCACTACTGAAGAAGCATCATTAAGTAATCCGTGAAAAGGGTAGCATTTTTGTTCTTCTTTGCTGAAGCTCGCTTCCATGTAAAATTACACCACTGTCTCTTTATTTATTTCTCTCTCTGTCTGTGTCCATTTTACCCTACGTGGCAACAACATTAGCTCCGTGTTACAGGAATTCCTGTGGAAAACAGGATTATTGAATTAAGTATGTAAAAGTGTTGCTATTTCTCAACTGTTTTGGAGTAATATAGTAACTTATTTTTCTGCTTTACGTATTAGGTCCGCTGATCTGTTCGAATTCAAGATTAATTTATCAAAATTCTTCAATTTTTTTAAAATTACATGAATATTTTAGCAATTTTGAGACTATTTCTTGGAAGGGGTGATCTGACCACAGCAAGCCTTCTACCTACACAGGACAACGTTAAGATAGAAAAGAGGCGAAAGCATGTCCAAGCCTTTAATCCGATTCGAAACCATGATCCCAGCGTTCGAGCAGTAGGAGAGATTACGCGTCTTGGCCTGCGCGGTCACTGACGTTGGCCCATATACTGATTCAACAGAGCAACTGCACCAGAAGGCTACACTTTTCGCGAAGACGAATAAATAATTAAACACAATTTTACTCTAAATCCTGGCAAAAACAACACAGTGTTCATATTTACCTTCTCATTTACATAGTATTAGAAAATTTTGTGACTGTGACAAAACCTCTCTCGATATTTTGGGGGCTTCCGCATCCCTGAATGCGACAAATTGGTTCCTGGAACGGCGTCTCTCTTCTGATCTGTCTTCATGCATGTGCGCCTCGCTGAAGCCTGAACGCGTGGACGGATTTCATTCTCACTCAGTATTCAAAAATGTGTCCGTCATTGGTTGGTGCCTAGTTAATACGAACATAGTAGCTCCAAAAACAGTCGCCCTTCTCAGAGGCCCTGAAACATATTATTTCTATTTTCTCGAAAACAGCTACAACGATTTTGAATATACATCAGTAATCTATTGAGAAGGCGGGCCTACATAAAGCCGCACAGGTAATATGTTTGCAAAATAATTTTACGCCTTTTAGTGGACCAGGCTTGAATTTTCATTTTTTTTTTCGAAAGCGACTTGACCGATGTTGATTGCATTTTAATCATCCATTGAGGAGGCGGAGGCGAGGAATATTTAGAGGTTAAAATATTCTGTGTGTATTGTGATTTCAATAATGGGCCCCTTCTCAGGGATAGATCGTAATTATTTTTCTCAAAAAGATCTTTGAAAATTTTGTTCAAATTTCGTCAGTTTGTATTATTGATCCTCCCAAATAAAAGTGTTCTCTTCAACAGACAAAATAATGTTTATTTTAGGATATCAGAAGAATATGTTCCGTCAAGCGTGTATGAGAAATTATGTGAAATCTCTTCGCATCCGTTTTTTACTTTGCTCAAACATTCAGTATACATATATCTATTTGCTGACTCATTGTAGATATTTATGCGTATTGAGGATGAATAATACCTGATTTATTTAGAGAACAATAGAGTTGTAGTTTACTTGTTTTACATTTCTCAATCGTGTAGGAACATTAACACACGCTTGATGGTTTTTATCTTTTTCACGAAGGTCTCCATCCTTTTCCTGAAGGGTAAAGGAGACTGTGTAAGACAAGGTCTAAGGATAAACTTATGACGGCACTGATGAAACGTCAGTTCAGGGGACGTGGCCACTTAGTTTTCGAAGTTCATCACAGCTATCGGAACACTGAAATAATAACAGTATATAACATGTCTTTCTAGACCCCACCTCAAAATGTATTTACAATAATTTTCCTGCATTTTTAACTTCTTCTGGTAAGACTACATTTTTATAACTGCTATTAATTTTAAGGACAAAAGTAATAAAAACTAAATAGTACTATAAATTTTGAAACAAAGTGCATAAAAATATTTTCTTTCGTAATACAAATGTGAGATATTTGATAGTAAAATTCGTAAGATATATCGGTAGAGAAATATTGATTTCGAATTCAGTTAATTAAATTAAATTTCTTAAATAAATATATATTCAGTTCTTCATGGAAATGAGTGTTCAGATGTTGCAATCTGGGTTTTTACAGTGTGTATTCTTGTACGTAGATGCCAGTGTTTCGGAGGAATATACTGCCTCCAGCTTCATTTTCTTAACCCTGAATACCATACACTGAAAATTAATAACTACTTATCCACTGATAGTAAAGTTGTCCATGTACTTAATTAAGCACCAATTCATGAAGACCTATGAGGAATAAAATTATAGTTCCACGAGTACTTAAACACGCTACCATACGGGCGTAAGTGGCTGTTTTACTCGCAGAAACAGAACCGCATCTACCCAATGAACAGGAAGCTTGATTCGTAAATGTACGCTGTTATTTAGGCCTATATCACGAAATAAGAAAACGGAAGGCTAATTGGACTGGTCATATCTTACGCGGTAACTGCCTTCTAAAAAAAAATTATTGAAGGAAAGATAGAGGGGCGGATACAAGTGAGCAGAAGACGAGGAAGAAGACTTAAGAAGATGCTGGATGACCATGGGGACAGAACAGGATATTTTCATTTGAAGGAGAAAGCTCTAGATCGCATCAAGTGGAGGAACTGTTTTGGAAGAGACTGTGGAACTGTCGTCTTGACAGATTACAGATAAATGAATGAATTACGATAGTGAGTGGAGTGCCAGGCAAGTAGAATCAAGCGTCAAAAATTGTAACTTGTGCTAAAGTACCTGGTTCGTAACTCAGCCGGGACACCGGTTATCTTAACTGAGGTTTTCAGTGATTTCCTTCAGTCCCTCCACGCAAATTCCTGGCAAGTACCTCATATTAGAATAATACATCTTCCATCCACGTCACTTCTAGTCCCTTACTTATAAGCATCCTGTCTTTCAGTGATAGGTACACCTAGTCACTCACAATCTTAAAATAAACGACATATTTTAACAGTAATAGGATAAATTTATTGGATTCCATCAGGTTTAAATTATTCTAATTTTCCTTGGACTCTCAACAACTTGGACCCAGCAAGCCTACTCTCCAGTTGACAACGGAGTTGTTGTCCCTGCGACTGAATTGAACTGGAGCTGACCAGACTTTCACCTAGGGCCCAGGCTAAGAATGCATAGAATTTCATGCGTACGCTGTCATTAAGACTTCATTGCGCTGTGCATTACATGCAGCAGAGCTGAGTGTGACGTCTGAAGACTGAATCCATCGCAGTTGTAACTTGTTTAAGGAATTCATTTCCTGCCTCGTAGAAAACAAACTGCGTCTGTATTACAACGGGCAATCCGCTAATGCTTTTTAGCTTAAAAAAACGATGCTTATTCCTAGCATCATACACAAGCCATGGATGCACTAAATGGGTAAATTGTAATGTGTTTTATCGTTAAAGGAGGTTGTTCTCATAGCAGCCACTGTACTTTCAAGCGTTCACTTAAGTTCACTTCATTCATTCATCAATGGCTCTACAGCCCTTTGTTAGACCTTGGCCTCTTCTTCAGTCCCGTAATCTTTTTTACACACACGGTAGAACTGCTTGGAAGTGTGATCAGCCCGTCGCGACGTCTCTGCCTACACACAGGACAACACAAACATAGAACAAACGTACACACAGACATCCATGTCTTGAGTGGGATTCGGACCCAAGATACCAGCGTTCGAGTGAGCGAAGACGGTTCATGCCTTAGACCGCGCGGCCACTATGATCGGCCATTCACTTAAGCTACTTCCCATGATTTCAGCGCCTTAGGATGGCAAGTGATATTCGGGACCACTCCGACCTCCAATCTTATTAAAACAGAACAAATCCTGCTATATCTAGATCTTACATGTATGTTATTGACTCAGTCTTTAATTAACCCGTTCTGGGGCAATAGTACGTGAGATGCCACGTGTTCTAATACGCCTTAATAAGCAATTCGGTTGATTTTTGGATTTTATGTGAATATAAAAATAAAGGGCTGATATTTTTCTGGACGTCATTGAAAGACGTTACTTGTAACAGTAATTTAATCTGTTGCCTTGCAAACTTTAAAAAATTTTTTTAAGTGTTTCGTTGCATGAATGATTAATTTTAAAACGACTTTCAGTGTAAATCTCTTATTTTGACAACCCCTGGTCTGATTTCCTTCACAGTCTTCTTTCTTGTCATTTCATTTGATCCAAAATTGTCAAACATTTTGGAAATAACCTAAGAATTATCCACACTGAATTTGAAGTTTTGCTGCTTTATATCACGTTAAATTACCTCACTGAATTTATTGTATTTACCTGAAAATTATCTCATTTTTTTTAAAGCCAGCTAAATTGGGATTTCAGCTATGCTTCTTCTTTTTCGCGTTCACCTTCTGTTTCTGCAGTTACTTTGAACTAAGCGTCTGAGAAAGATATTCACATTTCATGTGACCATCAGCCAGTTTCATTTTCGGTCTTACAGTGTTTAACTGAAATGTCTCCAAATGTAATGGCTCTTTCCCGTCCGTTTGCCACTTTGTCACGTTGTCACTTACCCGTATTCCGAACGTCCTGGGTTAGATTTCAGGTCGGAAAACCGGCACAGTGACTGAGATTTGTTGTGGATTTCCTCATCCTTTCAAACACATTATAGACAAATTGAATAGGCCACGAACGATTCCTTTCTTGTGTTCATAACCTATCATTCATCGCCGTAGGCCCACTATCAGTCGTAGCTATAGGACCTAAATTCCATAGGCTTTAAGGTAAATCTGTCACTCTGTCTAGGCATAGCATCATGAAGAATCTGCCTGTAGAGAGCGTAGCAGTAAAGCTCCACTCATTCTAGATTCTACATTAGATCGAAGTGATTGGTTAGTTCACATTCCTGCCGATAAAGAGGTGGACTGTGAGGTCCCCAGAGTTGATCTGGTCGTTACTGATGAGACCAAATTCCTTCCCATAACGCCAAACGAATGTCGAACTTCAAGTGTCAGTACGCAGTGACAACTTTTCCTAAATTCTATAACACCGTTGAACTAAGTAGGAACATTTTATGTGCCCAATTTATCCTACAAAATGTATGCTACCATTCAGCTTAAGATCTTTTGTTTTCTAGCCTCCTATCTTTTTTTTTTTCCTTGACACTACAGCCCCAGTGGACCTAGGCCTACCTCCATGAACTTCTCCGTTCACTTCGGTTTTTCTAGATCTTATACATTCGGTAGGACTCCTTGGGCGTGATCACTCGTCGCAAGGCCTCTACCTGTACACAAACACAGAAAAACGCACATACACAAACTAAACATCCATGCCCTGAGTGGGATTCGAACCCACGATCTCGGTTTCCAANTCCCGGTTTCAAAGCAAGCGAAGACAGTACATACCTTAGACCGCTCGGCTACCGTGACCGGCAGCCTCTTATCTATAAACATAATAATTAAAGTTACCCATACATATTTTAGCCTGTAATTTTATGTGGGTGCGATATTTGGCCTTTTAGCCACACAGAAAAAAATAATTGAAGTTTGCGACGATGGCATTTTAATACAATTATTGACTTTTCGGACAGGAAAATGGACAGCATCCAAAACTCAAAAACTGTGTTTAAATTAAATTTGCTTTGTGGGGGGTGGAGTTGAACTGGATCCACTCGACATTGCGGCCATTGATTGGCCTATTGTAGCCTGCCCCGGGTGATTATGATGATGGAGAATTTGGTGGAATGAAGATTTGCAGGGAAAACGGAAGTACTCGGAGAAAATCCGCCCCAGCGCCACTTTTTCCACCACAAATCCCACTTGATCAGACCCGGGATCGAACCCGGGACGCCGCGATGGGAAGCCAGCGACTAACGGCTTGAACTATGAAGCGGCCTCAATAACTATGTTACTTGAAGGTGTCAGAGCCAAGTGTTGAGGAGAATATTTGGACCTAAAAGATAGGAAGTAGCTTGAGGTTTGAAAGAATTATGTAAGAGAATTTTCACAATATGTTCTTCGCCAGATATTAATAGGATGATCAGATCAAAGATGGTGAGATCTGTTGAGCATGTAGTGTGCTTTGGAGAGATTGAAAGTTCATGCAAATTAATTTCTAAATTATTGAGATGAAAACACTGCATGGGCGGTTCTTAAGCTTGTGCAGTGTTGCAGCATCAGTTCTTAGGCAGCAATGGACCATATAAAAGGTGAATGATTTATTTATAAGCTGAACAACGAGAGCCTTCACTTAATTACATAGTTAACCTGTCTCTTCTGATTGTTCTGCTGACGTTTAAAGTATCATTCGTTAAACTGGTCTGAAGTAAGTCTTTGTTAAACTAAAGTATTGTTTCATTTTATATCAAATGCTACTAACTGCAAGCGGCACACAGTGTTAGGTTCTCATGTAGAGGCATATCACAAAGGCCTTCCTCACACACACGCACAGACGTCATCACCAGCCCTTCGCAGATAAAAAGTAAAAAGCATTAATAAGTATTCAAAAGAGGTTCGAAATATATTACAAGTACTTCTAGCTATCCATTTTTGTTGGAAAAGCTTTGAAATGGTTTAATTTATACGTGATGGCATTGGTGGTAGAATATCCATGCTACAGGAGGGTATAGCAGTGCTGCTCTCGACGGGAGGCCGGGGAAGCTAACAGACAAGTGAACGTCAGTTAGTGAGATCAGATTCTGTAACTGCAGGCAAAAGAGATGGAAAAAAAAAAGGAACGGCCCCTCAGCTGTCAAACTGTCAGACGAAAAGCATCGAAAAATATGCTTTATTCCTCTCCAAACCCTCATCATCTTCACTAATTTAAAATTTCAATGTTAAAATAAGAAAAGTATTCTAAAAAACAGAGGGGTTATAGGAGAATGGCTGGAAAATACGGTATTTAACCGTGAATAATTTTTGGTAACGTCACTGGTAAATTCTTTTCTAACAAGAAACTGAATTTAACGTAGTTCGGACGGATCAATTCAGTGGCTTGAATATAACCTAATTTATACCATGACCGCTTTCCTTTGGATAGCTGCTCGAAAAGTAGGTTCAGAACCTCCTGTCTTCGAGTCTTTCTCGAGCACAAGTTCTTATCGCGAACAACTTGCCTTGCTAACTTTGTAAGATATGTTATTGACGTCAAAAGAGGAATACAAGTTCACCATAGTAAAAGGTATTAACAATTCCCTAACATTGAGGTACCAGATTATCTGCATAAAAATCGCGTTGTATTTATTCCACTGCATATTACGGGTGACCACGAAAAGTACAAATATATATGTGTTCAAGCACTTTAAAACCAAATGGATTATCAGCATCAAGCTATATAGAAGTGTGTGTTATAGATCTATTATATTACCCTATAGATCCGAAATTTGAGGCCTAATAAGTAACACTCCTGCCTCTTATTCAGAAATTCCTGGCTTGAAATCCCGGCTCGAGGACAAGCTATCTTGGCTCAGGAACTTTGATATTTTCCTCAGTCCTTCCGGACAAATCTAACGAAACTATCCCAAATTAGGCTACTCCCGCTTTCTTCCGCATTCTTTACATGAGCCGAGGCACTGTAAGCGTAATTAAAAATCAGAAAAAAAATAAATCATTCCCAAAATATAACAAACCCCCAACCACACTAACGAAAAACCAGAGCACTCGCTAGGCCTATCCCAGTGGCCGAGCGGTCTAATGCATGGAATGTCGTCACTCGTTCGAACACTGGGGTTTTGGGTTCGAATCCCACTTAAGGCATATATGTTTCATGCGTTTATTCTGTGTTTGTGTTATCCTGTGTAGACAACGGCCTTGCGACGCGGGCTGATCCCCCTTCCAAGGAGTTCTACCCTGTCTCTAAAATTAAGAAACTGAAGTGAAACGAAGCGTTTCGCAGATGCCCTATGCTCCAAGTGGGAGCAACATGAATATAATGGCCGCGCCATAACTCAAGCGGTTAGTCGCTGGCTTCCCACCGCGGCGGCCCGAGTTCGATCCCGGGTCTGGTCAAGTAGGATTTGTGGTGGACAAAGTGGCGCTGGGGCAGGTTTTCTCCGAGCACTTCGGTTTCCCCTGCCAATCTTCATTCCACAAAATTATTCATTATCATAATCACCCGGGGCAGGTACAATAGGCCAATTAGTGGCCGCGTTGCCGAGTGGACCCAGTTGCACTCCACCCCCTACTAAGCGAAAAATAAACATGAATTTAGATAGATAGATAGTATTTTGAAAACTGTAGTGCAAGCAATAAAAGCAATTAATTAAATAAGTACCTACCTATGTAAGCAGATCACTCCTTTTTCCAGGCTACGGAGCCATTTGTAAGGAGCTGATAGGCGCCCATGTCATTATGAAATTTCACATCTTTAATGGAAACCGATGTCTCATTGCTATGGTCAAAAGAGTCCGTCATATTACCATACAGTTTGCTAGCTTATTCCAGTCCAAATCCTCACATAGTACCTAGCAATTTGTTTCTAGCGGTATCGGAGATGTAGTCTTAGAATATGCGGTTCTAATTTCCAACAGGATAACAACTTTCCTGTTCTCCGTACATTTTTTCAGTTCCTCCAGGCAAATGCCAGGACAGTGACGACGGCAGCGAGCTAGTTATTTCCCAAATGTTACAAATTCCGCTGATCAGAAGAATTTCAACTGGAATTACAGATAACGAAAGGATCTTCAGAACAGTGACGATTATCACCATTATACCCTACAAATATCGTGGCGTCTGTGATAATTATGGTGGGTAGCTGTGACAAAACATTGTAACAAATTCCACTGCTACATTATTTATGTCGGTATACGCAGGCAGTTTTGACATCGAGCTGCAGTGGAGAGTCTACACATTTACAAACTCGATACATAAATCTTTGGAATTAGAACCGAGAGTGCAAAACATTTCCAGATCTCCAAACCGAACGTAAATGACGATGGAGTGGATCGGGGGGCGCCCCCCCCGCTGAGATGCTGGAAAAGGATCACCTTCCAACATGTCTCCTGGCTATCTGACCTATCTACGGTACTCACTCATCTGGTTCACGTTAAGTGGGAGCTGGTTTGCATTTGTACCAGCCAACACTCGTGTTCATTTCAAAATGGGAACCATTGTTTACAGAGTTCACAAAAATAAAGCTGCTTCTTCGGGAATATATTAACACCTTGTATTGGTTTGTACGTGAGTCGGGATAACAGTCAGCATAGATACTAGCTACGAGCTGGAAGACTGAAGGGTCAGAGCTCGAGTCCGGGTAGGGGCAAGAATTTTCTTTTCTCTGTGTGGTCCAAACTGATTCTGGGGCCTACCCAGCTTCCTATCCAATGGGTGCCGAGTGATCTTTCTCCGGGGTAAACCGGTAGGAACGTGAAGGTGACCACTCACATCCAGCTAGTGCCAAAGTCAAGAATACTTAGATCTATACACGCATTTCCACATACTCCTTCATGTCGTACTACTTAATTAATTAAGAGTATTGACAACTTAAAGAAATTATTGTTCTTTTTATTCTATTTCCCTCCCCCCTTTGGTACTACAGCCCCAGTTGGCCTAGGCCTACCTCCATGAACTTCTCCGTTCACTTCGGTTTTTCTAGATCTTACACATACGGTAGGACTCCTTGGGCGGGTGATCAGCTCGTCGCCAGGCCTCTACCTGTACACAAACACAGAAAAACGCACACACACAAACTAGACATCCATGCCCTCAGTGTGATTCGAACCCACGATCCCGGCTTCCGAGCAAGCGAAGACAGAGCATGCCTTAGACCGCTCGGCTACCGTGACCGGCCTTTTTATTCTACATTATCCATTAAATAAATAAATATAGAATGGGACCCTTTGATAAAGATTACGTTTCTCTAACTAGCATAACCAAACAGAACTCCGTTTCTTTACATGAAGACAGAGACAGGTCCAGCCTCCATCACTTCATATATTATTAAAGTTTCTGTGATTTTTAATCTGACAATGGCGCTAGGCCATGTAACAAAATTTCGGAGTTAATTTCGCAGCAAGCTTCATGGGTCTGCTTTTATTCCCTCTGATTGAAATACGATTGTCACTAACGGACATAAAATGGCTGTTTTCGTTAAGGGAATTCGTGTCCTGGAGTCACAGCATTTTAATACATTTAAACTCTCTGTCTCAAACAGGGTAAGATGTGAATTAATCAAGGAGTCGAATGGGAATATTTTGGTAAATCTACCTATCAACATTATTGGTGGCTCTCTGATCCCTACTGCCATCTGCGTCAGACGTACGCTGGAGGAAAAATTCCTCGCGGATATCAACGTATGTCATGTGATACATGTTTGTTTTGAAGCTGGTGTTAAAAGGAAAGCTAAAAACATGAAATTTTTAAATATTCGTAGATGTTAACATTGTAATTATGAAGACATGCTGTACTGAATTTTAGTTTCTTGCTATTGTTAGTGAGGTTAAAGCGTGCTCACGTATTCTGTACGCCAACTCCATTGTTCAAAGACTGCCAGCGATATCAACCGCTGTTTCATATCAGTGAACTAGGTCGAGTGAATAGGGCCGTTCTGGGAAAATTTAAAATTTGAATTTCTTTTAAGAATGTGTCACCTTTTGGAGTGAAGTTCCCAGCGGTGATCCTACCTCGATTCTATGAAATGAAGAAATTTTGGAAAGCAGTAAACGTGAACAAAGCTCTAAATGCTTCTCGAGAAGGCAGAAAAATTACACAACCAGCACAACCCTCAAAAGTACTACAACTATTCTTTTCCTGAGGGCAATACCACGAAGGAAAAAAGGTGAGCAAAATTATTAACCTCAGGAGCACGATTTCTTCAGCTGCCTGAAGTTGGGGGAGTCCTCTTAAGCCACTGAATTTGGTGTGAACAGGACATTGTAGAGCTCTTACATAATTCGAGACAACACTTCAGTTTGCAGGAGTCGGAATAGCTCAGTCGATATGACTACGGGCTACTGTCTGGACGGACCGGGTTAGAATCCCAGTAGTGCAAGATTTTTCTATTCTCCATAGCGTCCAGACCGAATCTGGGGCCCACACAGCATCCTTTCCAATGGATACCGGTGACTATTTCCCCTGGGATAAAACGGCAGGAGCATGAATCTTATCACTCACTTCCCTCTAGTGTCGAGGTTAAAAATGTTGGAGCTATACTTCCACTGTCCCATATGCCGTCATGGCACAGTGCTTAACTAATTAAGCACAGGAACAACTTTACTTTACATCAGTTTGGAATTCGATCACAGTAGGAAAAAGGATTGTCGGGAAGGACCAACTTTGTCTACAATGGCATTGGCATAACTTTCCAGTCACTGAGTAGGTCTACTAGCTGATGGTTTTTTTTGTGTGTATATGATTAGATTCACTCCAATCACCCTAACTGAAATACACAAAATTAAAATTGTGTCTGTTGTTTGATATGTGTGTGTGAACCTATCTTTTCACCCCACAAATGAAGGCATTTGACAAAAATGCAGAAGAGAATATTTAGGCATGCTAGAACGGAAGTGCCGTTCACAGTGACCGCGCGGTCTAAGGCATGAACTGTTTTCGTTCGCTCAAAAGCTGGGATCGTGGGTTCGAATCCCACTCAAGACGTGAATGTCTATGTGCATTTATTCTCCATTTGTACTGCCATGTGTGCAGGTAGCGGCCTTGCGACGGGCTGATCCCCCATCCAAGGAGTCCTACCTACTGTGTAAAAAGATCAAGAAACTGAAATAGAGGCCAAGGTCTAAGAAATGGCTGTGTAGCCATAGATAGATAGATAGATAGATAGATAGATAGATAGATAGATAGATAGATAGATAGATAGATAGATAGATAGATAGATAGACAGATAGAGAAGTATAAAGAGGAAAGAGAAAATTACATGATGAGGAACTT